>NW_026611375.1:0-35590 GCF_029633865.1 Lampris incognitus
CAATTGACAATTCGTCATCCAAACGTTGGAACTTGAGATGTAAATGAGACTGACACGGTTGTTTGAATGCTTCAAGTATATAAAATGGTCAACTCACTGAAGCAAAGAAACTCAGGGGAAGACTTGATGGTGAACGACCACAGCCTTGGGCTTGAGTAAGTAGAAACACAGTTATTAAGACAAATGTCAAGATGACTGCCCTAACTTCAGCATTGACTTGAACTTAACGGACAGTAAGTGCTATATGTTGGGGTAGTTGTACTTGACCGGCGCGACATGCGAGAATACTATGCCGATTTAAGTTTGTCAAACTCTCAGATCACTTCAAATTGAGGCATTGCTGAGTATTGATTTCACAAGTGCTTCTCTTTGGGGTTGTCTTAGATGTGCTCAGCGGCAATGATCATACTTTTGAAAACATGAAAAACGATAACAGTGATACCGACGGTTCAATATAAATATACCCAAGACGCTTTGAAAATGTGTCCTTGATATTGCTCTAACTGATGCTCTGACAATGCTTGTTCACACAGTAAGTGCTTCATGTTGGGGTAGTCGCAAAGACACATAGCTTCAGTCGCAAAAGGACAATTTTCCATGTTTCTCTGCCAAAAACCACAGTTCATCCAAGGATCGTTTACACAGGACCGCAAAACCGTCAGAATTCAACTCTAACTTAAGCCACTCTCTTATACAATATATGGTAGAAAGTGCTATCAAGTTGGGGTTTGATTCTGTGCTGGAAGAACTGACATTTTCAGCAAACTTTAAGGCAATCTTTACATTGGCATTGACAGTTTGTAACATATAGTGCCTTTTATAGTTGTTAAACTATAGCACATCTTCTCTTTTCTCAGATGATATAAGACAGACATGGGCTTTTATTTAATTCTTCGATCATATAAAATGGTCAATTCCCCGAGGGTCACAAATTCGTGGGAGTACTCGACGCTAACAGAAAACACATTTGAGCCCGAGTAAGCAGAAAACAACGACGACAAATGTCAATACGACTCCTCTAGCATTAGCATTGACTTGAACTTAACACGCAGTAAGTGCTATATGTTGGGGTTGTTTTGCTTGACCAGGGCGACATGACAGAAGACTATGCTGATTATAAGTTTGTCGAACACTCGGGCTACAAGGCTACAATCTTGGGGTGGAACTGATGATAAACCGCTTAAATACGTTCTACCCTTACACAGGATTGGTCGCTGATATTACCCTAATAGAAGCACTAACAATACGGTTTACTTCTGTAAGTGCTTCATGTTGGGGTAGTATCTCTTGGCCACTACAACTTGGTGGGAGACTGATGATTACAGTTTTGTGAAAAACACACTCAGATCACTTCAAATTGAGGCATTGGTGAGTCTTGAATACATAAGTGCTTCTCTTTGGGGTTCTCTCAGTTGTACTCAACATATCGATAATTGTACATCTAAAGCACAAAGTAGAAAGTGCTATCCAGTTAGAGTCTGGTTCTGTGCTGGAAGAACTGACATTTTCCGCAAACTTTATGGCACTCTTTACAAAGACTTTCACAGTTTGTAATGTATAGTGCTTTTTATGGTCAAATTTAGCAGATCTTCTCTTCTCACAGATGGTTATACATTTGTAAACAGAATTTAGTCCGTGAGTCATCACAAGATTGAAAACATCCAAAGAAGGATTACAATTGTTGACTAACTGACCTTCCTTTGAACATGTCCTGCATTGATGAAGGTGATTACCCAACAAATTGCCGACCATCAGGTTAAAAATCTAGAACAATTGACAATTCGTCATCCAAACGTTGGAACTTGAGATGTAAATGAGACTGACACAGTTGTTTGAATGCTTCAAGTATATAAAATGGTCAACTCACCGAAGCAAAGAAACTCAGGGGAAGACTTGATGCTGAACGAACACGCTTTGAAAATGTGTCCATGATATTGCTCTAACTGATGCTCTGACAACGCTTGTTCACACAGTAAGTGCTTCATGTTGGGGTAGTCGCAAAGACACATCGCTTCAGTCGCAAAAGGACAAATTTCCATGTTTCTCTGCCAAAAACCACAGTTCATCCAAGGATCGTTTACACAGGACCGCAAAACCGTCAGAATTCAACTCTAACTTAAGCCACTCTCTTATACAATATATGGTAGAAAGTGCTATCAAGTTAGAGTTTGTTTCTGTGCTGGAAGAACTGACATTTTCAACAAACTTTATGGCAATCTTTACAAAGGCTTTCACAGTTTGTAATGTATAGTGCTTTTATGGTGACATTTAGCAGATCTTCTCTTCTCACAGATGGTTATACATTTGGAAAGAGAATTTAGTCCGTGAGTCATCGCAAGATTGAAAACATCCAAAGAAGGATTACAATTGTTGACTAACTGACCTTCCTTTGAACATGTCCTGCCTTGATGAAGGTGATTACCCAAGAAATGGCCGACCATCAGGTTAAAAATCTAGAACAATTGACAATTCGTCATCCAAACGTTGGAACTTGAGATGTAAATGAGACTGACACAGTTGTTTGAATGCTTCAAGTATATAAAATGGTCAACTCACTGAAGCAAAGAAACTCAGGGGAAGACTTGATGGTGAACGACCACAGCCTTGGGCTTGAGTAAGTAGAAACACAGTTATTAAGACAAATGTCAAGACGACTGCCTTAACTTCAGCATTGACTTGAACTTAACGGACAGTAAGTGCTATATGTTGGGGTAGTTGTACTTGACCGGCGCGACATGCGAGAATACTATGCCGATTTAAGTTTGTCAAACTCTCAGATCACTTCAAATTGAGGCATTGCTGAGTATTGATTTCACAAGTGCTTCTCTTTGGGGTTGTCTTAGATGTGCTCAGCGGCAATGATCATACTTTTGAAAACATGAAAAACGATAACAGTGATACCGACGGTTCAATATAAATATACCCAAGACGCTTTGAAAATGTGTCCTTGATATTGCTCTAACTGATGCTCTGACAATGCTTGTTCACACAGTAAGTGCTTCATGTTGGGGTAGTCGCAAAGACACATAGCTTCAGTCGCAAAAGGACAATTTTCCATGTTTCTCTGCCAAAAACCACAGTTCATCCAAGGATCGTTTACACAGGACCGCAAAACCGTCAGAATTCAACTCTAACTTAAGCCACTCTCTTATACAATATATGGTAGAAAGTGCTATCAAGTTGGGGTTTGATTCTGTGCTGGAAGAACTGACATTTTCAGCAAACTTTAAGGCAATCTTTACATTGGCATTGACAGTTTGTAACATAGAGTGCCTTTTATAGTTGTTAAACTATAGCACATCTTCTCTTTTCTCAGATGATATAAGACAGACATGGGCTTTTATTTAATTCTTCGATCATATAAAATGGTCAATTCCCCGAGGGTCACAAATTCGTGGGAGTACTCGACGCTAACAGAAAACACCTTTGAGCCCGAGTAAGCAGAAAACAACGACGACAAATGTCAATACGACTCCTCTAGCATTAGCATTGACTTGAACTTAACACGCAGTAAGTGCTATATGTTGGGGTTGTTTTGCTTGACCAGGGCGACATGACAGAAGACTATGCTGATTATAAGTTTGTCGAAC
The DNA here is from genome assembly GCF_029633865.1 of Lampris incognitus. Classification (NCBI taxonomy): domain Eukaryota; kingdom Metazoa; phylum Chordata; class Actinopteri; order Lampriformes; family Lampridae; genus Lampris; species Lampris incognitus. The sequence goes on from NW_026611375.1 coordinate 3,591, forward strand.
ACTCGGGCTACAAGGCTACAATCTTGGGGTGGAACTGATGATAAACCGCTTAAATACGTTCTACCCTTACACAGGATTGGTCGCTGATATTACCCTAATAGAAGCACTAACAATACGGTTTACTTCTGTAAGTGCTTCATGTTGGGGTAGTATCTCTTGGCCACTACAACTTGGTGGGAGACTGATGATTACAGTTTTGTGAAAAACACACTCAGATCACTTCAAATTGAGGCATTGGTGAGTCTTGAATACATAAGTGCTTCTCTTTGGGGTTCTCTCAGTTGTACTCAACATATCGATAATTGTACATCTAAAGCACAAAGTAGAAAGTGCTATCCAGTTAGAGTCTGGTTCTGTGCTGGAAGAACTGACATTTTCCGCAAACTTTATGGCACTCTTTACAAAGACTTTCACAGTTTGTAATGTATAGTGCTTTTTATGGTGAAATTTAGCAGATCTTCTCTTCTCACAGATGGTTATACATTTGTAAACAGAATTTAGTCCGTGAGTCATCACAAGATTGAAAACATCCAAAGAAGGATTACAATTGTTGACTAACTGACCTTCCTTTGAACATGTCCTGCATTGATGAAGGTGATTACCCAACAAATTGCCGACCATCAGGTTAAAAATCTAGAACAATTGACAATTCGTCATCCAAACGTTGGAACTTGAGATGTAAATGAGACTGACACAGTTGTTTGAATGCTTCAAGTATATAAAATGGTCAACTCACCGAAGCAAAGAAACTCAGGGGAAGACTTGATGCTGAACGAACACGCTTTGAAAATGTGTCCATGATATTGCTCTAACTGATGCTCTGACAACGCTTGTTCACACAGTAAGTGCTTCATGTTGGGGTAGTCGCAAAGACACATCGCTTCAGTCGCAAAAGGACAAATTTCCATGTTTCTCTGCCAAAAACCACAGTTCATCCAAGGATCGTTTACACAGGACCGCAAAACCGTCAGAATTCAACTCTAACTTAAGCCACTCTCTTATACAATATATGGTAGAAAGTGCTATCAAGTTAGAGTTTGTTTCTGTGCTGGAAGAACTGACATTTTCAACAAACTTTATGGCAATCTTTACAAAGGCTTTCACAGTTTGTAATGTATAGTGCTTTTTATGGTGACATTTAGCAGATCTTCTCTTCTCACAGATGGTTATACATTTGGAAAGAGAATTTAGTCCGTGAGTCATCGCAAGATTGAAAACATCCAAAGAAGGCTTACAATTGTTGACTAACTGACCTTCCTTTGAACATGTCCTGCCTTGATGAAGGTGATTACCCAAGAAATGGCCGACCATCAGGTTAAAAATCTAGAACAATTGACAATTCGTCATCCAAACGTTGGAACTTGAGATGTAAATGAGACTGACACGGTTGTTTGAATGCTTCAAGTATATAAAATGGTCAACTCACTGAAGCAAAGAAACTCAGGGGAAGACTTGATGGTGAACGACCACAGCCTTGGGCTTGAGTAAGTAGAAACACAGTTATTAAGACAAATGTCAAGATGACTGCCCTAACTTCAGCATTGACTTGAACTTAACGGACAGTAAGTGCTATGTGTTGGGGTAGTTGTACTTGACCGGCGCGACATGCGAGAATACTATGCCGATTTAAGTTTGTCAAACTCTCAGATCACTTCAAATTGAGGCATTGCTGAGTATTGATTTCACAAGTGCTTCTCTTTGGGGTTGTCTTAGATGTGCTCAGCGGCAATGATCATACTTTTGAAAACATGAAAAACGATAACAGTGATACCGACGGTTCAATATAAATATACCCAAGACGCTTTGAAAATGTGTCCTTGATATTGCTCTAACTGATGCTCTGACAATGCTTGTTCACACAGTAAGTGCTTCATGTTGGGGTAGTCGCAAAGACACATAGCTTCAGTCGCAAAAGGACAATTTTCCATGCTTCTCTGCCAAAAACCACAGTTCATCCAAGGATCGTTTACACAGGACCGCAAAACCGTCAGAATTCAACTCTAACTTAAGCCACTCTCTTATACAATATATGGTAGAAAGTGCTATCAAGTTGGGGTTTGATTCTGTGCTGGAAGAACTGACATTTTCAGCAAACTTTAAGGCAATCTTTACATTGGCATTGACAGTTTGTAACATATAGTGCCTTTTATAGTTGTTAAACTATAGCACATCTTCTCTTTTCTCAGATGATATAAGACAGACATGGGCTTTTATTTAATTCTTCGATCATATAAAATGGTCAATTCCCCGAGGGTCACAAATTCGTGGGAGTACTCGACGCTAACAGAAAACACCTTTGAGCCCGAGTAAGCAGAAAACAACGACGACAAATGTCAATACGACTCCTCTAGCATTAGCATTGACTTGAACTTAACACGCAGTAAGTGCTATATGTTGGGGTTGTTTTGCTTGACCAGGGCGACATGACAGAAGACTATGCTGATTATAAGTTTGTCGAACACTCGGGCTACAAGGCTACAATCTTGGGGTGGAACTGATGATAAACCGCTTAAATACGTTCTACCCTTACACAGGATTGGTCGCTGATATTACCCTAATAGAAGCACTAACAATACGGTTTACTTCTGTAAGTGCTTCATGTTGGGGTAGTATCTCTTGGCCACTACAACTTGGTGGGAGACTGATGATTACAGTTTTGTGAAAAACACACTCAGATCACTTCAAATTGAGGCATTGGTGAGTCTTGAATACATAAGTGCTTCTCTTTGGGGTTCTCTCAGTTGTACTCAACATATCGATAATTGTACATCTAAAGCACAAAGTAGAAAGTGCTATCCAGTTAGAGTCTGGTTCTGTGCTGGAAGAACTGACATTTTCCGCAAACTTTATGGCACTCTTTACAAAGACTTTCACAGTTTGTAATGTATAGTGCTTTTTATGGTCAAATTTAGCAGATCTTCTCTTCTCACAGATGGTTATACATTTGTAAACAGAATTTAGTCCGTGAGTCATCACAAGATTGAAAACATCCAAAGAAGGATTACAATTGTTGACTAACTGACCTTCCTTTGAACATGTCCTGCATTGATGAAGGTGATTACCCAACAAATTGCCGACCATCAGGTTAAAAATCTAGAACAATTGACAATTCGTCATCCAAACGTTGGAACTTGAGATGTAAATGAGACTGACACAGTTGTTTGAATGCTTCAAGTATATAAAATGGTCAACTCACTGAAGCAAAGAAACTCAGGGGAAGACTTGATGCTGAACGAACACGCTTTGAAAATGTGTCCATGATATTGCTCTAACTGATGCTCTGACAACGCTTGTTCACACAGTAAGTGCTTCATGTTGGGGTAGTCGCAAAGACACATCGCTTCAGTCGCAAAAGGACAAATTTCCATGTTTCTCTGCCAAAAACCACAGTTCATCCAAGGATCGTTTACACAGGACCGCAAAACCGTCAGAATTCAACTCTAACTTAAGCCACTCTCTTATACAATATATGGTAGAAAGTGCTATCAAGTTAGAGTTTGTTTCTGTGCTGGAAGAACTGACATTTTCAACAAACTTTATGGCAATCTTTACAAAGGCTTTCACAGTTTGTAATGTATAGTGCTTTTTATGGTGACATTTAGCAGATCTTCTCTTCTCACAGATGGTTATACATTTGGAAAGAGAATTTAGTCCGTGAGTCATCGCAAGATTGAAAACATCCAAAGAAGGCTTACAATTGTTGACTAACTGACCTTCCTTTGAACATGTCCTGCCTTGATGAAGGTGATTACCCAAGAAATGGCCGACCATCAGGTTAAAAATCTAGAACAATTGACAATTCGTCATCCAAACGTTGGAACTTGAGATGTAAATGAGACTGACACGGTTGTTTGAATGCTTCAAGTATATAAAATGGTCAACTCACTGAAGCAAAGAAACTCAGGGGAAGACTTGATGGTGAACGACCACAGCCTTGGGCTTGAGTAAGTAGAAACACAGTTATTAAGACAAATGTCAAGATGACTGCCCTAACTTCAGCATTGACTTGAACTTAACGGACAGTAAGTGCTATATGTTGGGGTAGTTGTACTTGACCGGCGCGACATGCGAGAATACTATGCCGATTTAAGTTTGTCAAACTCTCAGATCACTTCAAATTGAGGCATTGCTGAGTATTGATTTCACAAGTGCTTCTCTTTGGGGTTGTCTTAGATGTGCTCAGCGGCAATGATCATACTTTTGAAAACATGAAAAACGATAACAGTGATACCGACGGTTCAATATAAATATACCCAAGACGCTTTGAAAATGTGTCCTTGATATTGCTCTAACTGATGCTCTGACAATGCTTGTTCACACAGTAAGTGCTTCATGTTGGGGTAGTCGCAAAGACACATAGCTTCAGTCGCAAAAGGACAATTTTCCATGTTTCTCTGCCAAAAACCACAGTTCATCCAAGGATCGTTTACACAGGACCGCAAAACCGTCAGAATTCAACTCTAACTTAAGCCACTCTCTTATACAATATATGGTAGAAAGTGCTATCAAGTTGGGGTTTGATTCTGTGCTGGAAGAACTGACATTTTCAGCAAACTTTAAGGCAATCTTTACATTGGCATTGACAGTTTGTAACATATAGTGCCTTTTATAGTTGTTAAACTATAGCACATCTTCTCTTTTCTCAGATGATATAAGACAGACATGGGCTTTTATTTAATTCTTCGATCATATAAAATGGTCAATTCCCCGAGGGTCACAAATTCGTGGGAGTACTCGACGCTAACAGAAAACACCTTTGAGCCCGAGTAAGCAGAAAACAACGACGACAAATGTCAATACGACTCCTCTAGCATTAGCATTGACTTGAACTTAACACGCAGTAAGTGCTATATGTTGGGGTTGTTTTGCTTGACCAGGGCGACATGACAGAAGACTGTGCTGATTATAAGTTTGTCGAACACTCGGGCTACAAGGCTACAATCTTGGGGTGGAACTGATGATAAACCGCTTAAATACGTTCTACCCTTACACAGGATTGGTCGCTGATATTACCCTAATAGAAGCACTAACAATACGGTTTACTTCTGTAAGTGCTTCATGTTGGGGTAGTATCTCTTGGCCACTACAACTTGGTGGGAGACTGATGATTACAGTTTTGTGAAAAACACACTCAGATCACTTCAAATTGAGGCATTGGTGAGTCTTGAATACATAAGTGCTTCTCTTTGGGGTTCTCTCAGTTGTACTCAACATATCGATAATTGTACATCTAAAGCACAAAGTAGAAAGTGCTATCCAGTTAGAGTCTGGTTCTGTGCTGGAAGAACTGACATTTTCCGCAAACTTTATGGCACTCTTTACAAAGACTTTCACAGTTTGTAATGTATAGTGCTTTTTATGGTCAAATTTAGCAGATCTTCTCTTCTCACAGATGGTTATACATTTGTAAACAGAATTTAGTCCGTGAGTCATCACAAGATTGAAAACATCCAAAGAAGGATTACAATTGTTGACTAACTGACCTTCCTTTGAACATGTCCTGCATTGATGAAGGTGATTACCCAACAAATTGCCGACCATCAGGTTAAAAATCTAGAACAATTGACAATTCGTCATCCAAACGTTGGAACTTGAGATGTAAATGAGACTGACACAGTTGTTTGAATGCTTCAAGTATATAAAATGGTCAACTCACTGAAGCAAAGAAACTCAGGGGAAGACTTGATGCTGAACGAACACGCTTTGAAAATGTGTCCATGATATTGCTCTAACTGATGCTCTGACAACGCTTGTTCACACAGTAAGTGCTTCATGTTGGGGTAGTCGCAAAGACACATCGCTTCAGTCGCAAAAGGACAAATTTCCATGTTTCTCTGCCAAAAACCACAGTTCATCCAAGGATCGTTTACACAGGACCGCAAAACCGTCAGAATTCAACTCTAACTTAAGCCACTCTCTTATACAATATATGGTAGAAAGTGCTATCAAGTTAGAGTTTGTTTCTGTGCTGGAAGAACTGACATTTTCAACAAACTTTATGGCAATCTTTACAAAGGCTTTCACAGTTTGTAATGTATAGTGCTTTTTATGGTGACATTTAGCAGATCTTCTCTTCTCACAGATGGTTATACATTTGGAAAGAGAATTTAGTCCGTGAGTCATCGCAAGATTGAAAACATCCAAAGAAGGCTTACAATTGTTGACTAACTGACCTTCCTTTGAACATGTCCTGCCTTGATGAAGGTGATTACCCAAGAAATGGCCGACCATCAGGTTAAAAATCTAGAACAATTGACAATTCGTCATCCAAACGTTGGAACTTGAGATGTAAATGAGACTGACACGGTTGTTTGAATGCTTCAAGTATATAAAATGGTCAACTCACTGAAGCAAAGAAACTCAGGGGAAGACTTGATGGTGAACGACCACAGCCTTGGGCTTGAGTAAGTAGAAACACAGTTATTAAGACAAATGTCAAGATGACTGCCCTAACTTCAGCATTGACTTGAACTTAACGGACAGTAAGTGCTATATGTTGGGGTAGTTGTACTTGACCGGCGCGACATGCGAGAATACTATGCCGATTTAAGTTTGTCAAACTCTCAGATCACTTCAAATTGAGGCATTGCTGAGTATTGATTTCACAAGTGCTTCTCTTTGGGGTTGTCTTAGATGTGCTCAGCGGCAATGATCATACTTTTGAAAACATGAAAAACGATAACAGTGATACCGACGGTTCAATATAAATATACCCAAGACGCTTTGAAAATGTGTCCTTGATATTGCTCTAACTGATGCTCTGACAATGCTTGTTCACACAGTAAGTGCTTCATGTTGGGGTAGTCGCAAAGACACATAGCTTCAGTCGCAAAAGGACAATTTTCCATGTTTCTCTGCCAAAAACCACAGTTCATCCAAGGATCGTTTACACAGGACCGCAAAACCGTCAGAATTCAACTCTAACTTAAGCCACTCTCTTATACAATATATGGTAGAAAGTGCTATCAAGTTGGGGTTTGATTCTGTGCTGGAAGAACTGACATTTTCAGCAAACTTTAAGGCAATCTTTACATTGGCATTGACAGTTTGTAACATATAGTGCCTTTTATAGTTGTTAAACTATAGCACATCTTCTCTTTTCTCAGATGATATAAGACAGACATGGGCTTTTATTTAATTCTTCGATCATATAAAATGGTCAATTCCCCGAGGGTCACAAATTCGTGGGAGTACTCGACGCTAACAGAAAACACCTTTGAGCCCGAGTAAGCAGAAAACAACGACGACAAATGTCAATACGACTCCTCTAGCATTAGCATTGACTTGAACTTAACACGCAGTAAGTGCTATATGTTGGGGTTGTTTTGCTTGACCAGGGCGACATGACAGAAGACTATGCTGATTATAAGTTTGTCGAACACTCGGGCTACAAGGCTACAATCTTGGGGTGGAACTGATGATAAACCGCTTAAATACGTTCTACCCTTACACAGGATTGGTCGCTGATATTACCCTAATAGAAGCACTAACAATACGGTTTACTTCTGTAAGTGCTTCATGTTGGGGTAGTATCTCTTGGCCACTACAACTTGGTGGGAGACTGATGATTACAGTTTTGTGAAAAACACACTCAGATCACTTCAAATTGAGGCATTGGTGAGTCTTGAATACATAAGTGCTTCTCTTTGGGGTTCTCTCAGTTGTACTCAACATATCGATAATTGTACATCTAAAGCACAAAGTAGAAAGTGCTATCCAGTTAGAGTCTGGTTCTGTGCTGGAAGAACTGACATTTTCCGCAAACTTTATGGCACTCTTTACAAAGACTTTCACAGTTTGTAATGTATAGTGCTTTTTATGGTCAAATTTAGCAGATCTTCTCTTCTCACAGATGGTTATACATTTGTAAACAGAATTTAGTCCGTGAGTCATCACAAGATTGAAAACATCCAAAGAAGGATTACAATTGTTGACTAACTGACCTTCCTTTGAACATGTCCTGCATTGATGAAGGTGATTACCCAACAAATTGCCGACCATCAGGTTAAAAATCTAGAACAATTGACAATTCGTCATCCAAACGTTGGAACTTGAGATGTAAATGAGACTGACACAGTTGTTTGAATGCTTCAAGTATATAAAATGGTCAACTCACCGAAGCAAAGAAACTCAGGGGAAGACTTGATGCTGAACGAACACGCTTTGAAAATGTGTCCATGATATTGCTCTAACTGATGCTCTGACAACGCTTGTTCACACAGTAAGTGCTTCATGTTGGGGTAGTCGCAAAGACACATCGCTTCAGTCGCAAAAGGACAAATTTCCATGTTTCTCTGCCAAAAACCACAGTTCATCCAAGGATCGTTTACACAGGACCGCAAAACCGTCAGAATTCAACTCTAACTTAAGCCACTCTCTTATACAATATATGGTAGAAAGTGCTATCAAGTTAGAGTTTGTTTCTGTGCTGGAAGAACTGACATTTTCAACAAACTTTATGGCAATCTTTACAAAGGCTTTCACAGTTTGTAATGTATAGTGCTTTTTATGGTGACATTTAGCAGATCTTCTCTTCTCACAGATGGTTATACATTTGGAAAGAGAATTTAGTCCGTGAGTCATCGCAAGATTGAAAACATCCAAAGAAGGCTTACAATTGTTGACTAACTGACCTTCCTTTGAACATGTCCTGCCTTGATGAAGGTGATTACCCAAGAAATGGCCGACCATCAGGTTAAAAATCTAGAACAATTGACAATTCGTCATCCAAACGTTGGAACTTGAGATGTAAATGAGACTGACACGGTTGTTTGAATGCTTCAAGTATATAAAATGGTCAACTCACTGAAGCAAAGAAACTCAGGGGAAGACTTGATGGTGAACGACCACAGCCTTGGGCTTGAGTAAGTAGAAACACAGTTATTAAGACAAATGTCAAGATGACTGCCCTAACTTCAGCATTGACTTGAACTTAACGGACAGTAAGTGCTATATGTTGGGGTAGTTGTACTTGACCGGCGCGACATGCGAGAATACTATGCCGATTTAAGTTTGTCAAACTCTCAGATCACTTCAAATTGAGGCATTGCTGAGTATTGATTTCACAAGTGCTTCTCTTTGGGGTTGTCTTAGATGTGCTCAGCGGCAATGATCATACTTTTGAAAACATGAAAAACGATAACAGTGATACCGACGGTTCAATATAAATATACCCAAGACGCTTTGAAAATGTGTCCTTGATATTGCTCTAACTGATGCTCTGACAATGCTTGTTCACACAGTAAGTGCTTCATGTTGGGGTAGTCGCAAAGACACATAGCTTCAGTCGCAAAAGGACAATTTTCCATGTTTCTCTGCCAAAAACCACAGTTCATCCAAGGATCGTTTACACAGGACCGCAAAACCGTCAGAATTCAACTCTAACTTAAGCCACTCTCTTATACAATATATGGTAGAAAGTGCTATCAAGTTGGGGTTTGATTCTGTGCTGGAAGAACTGACATTTTCAGCAAACCTTAAGGCAATCTTTACATTGGCATTGACAGTTTGTAACATATAGTGCCTTTTATAGTTGTTAAACTATAGCACATCTTCTCTTTTCTCAGATGATATAAGACAGACATGGGCTTTTATTTAATTCTTCGATCATATAAAATGGTCAATTCCCCGAGGGTCACAAATTCGTGGGAGTACTCGACGCTAACAGAAAACACCTTTGAGCCCGAGTAAGCAGAAAACAACGACGACAAATGTCAATACGACTCCTCTAGCATTAGCATTGACTTGAACTTAACACGCAGTAAGTGCTATATGTTGGGGTTGTTTTGCTTGACCAGGGCGACATGACAGAAGACTATGCTGATTATAAGTTTGTCGAACACTCGGGCTACAAGGCTACAATCTTGGGGTGGAACTGATGATAAACCGCTTAAATACGTTCTACCCTTACACAGGATTGGTCGCTGATATTACCCTAATAGAAGCACTAACAATACGGTTTACTTCTGTAAGTGCTTCATGTTGGGGTAGTATCTCTTGGCCACTACAACTTGGTGGGAGACTGATGATTACAGTTTTGTGAAAAACACACTCAGATCACTTCAAATTGAGGCATTGGTGAGTCTTGAATACATAAGTGCTTCTCTTTGGGGTTCTCTCAGTTGTACTCAACATATCGATAATTGTACATCTAAAGCACAAAGTAGAAAGTGCTATCCAGTTAGAGTCTGGTTCTGTGCTGGAAGAACTGACATTTTCCGCAAACTTTATGGCACTCTTTACAAAGACTTTCACAGTTTGTAATGTATAGTGCTTTTTATGGTCAAATTTAGCAGATCTTCTCTTCTCACAGATGGTTATACATTTGTAAACAGAATTTAGTCCGTGAGTCATCACAAGATTGAAAACATCCAAAGAAGGATTACAATTGTTGACTAACTGACCTTCCTTTGAACATGTCCTGCATTGATGAAGGTGATTACCCAACAAATTGCCGACCATCAGGTTAAAAATCTAGAACAATTGACAATTCGTCATCCAAACGTTGGAACTTGAGATGTAAATGAGACTGACACGGTTGTTTGAATGCTTCAAGTACATAAAATGGTCAACTCACTGAAGCAAAGAAACTCAGGGGAAGACTTGATGCTGAACGAACACAGCCTTGGGCTTGAGTAAGTAGAAACACAGTTATTAAGACAAATGTCAAGACGACTGCCTTAACTTCAGCATTGACTTGAACTTAACGGACAGTAAGTGCTATATGTTGGGGTAGTTGTACTTGACCGGCGCGACATGCGAGAATACTATGCCGATTTAAGTTTGTCAAACTCTCAGATCACTTCAAATTGAGGCATTGCTGAGTATTGATTTCACAAGTGCTTCTCTTTGGGGTTGTCTTAGATGTGCTCAGCGGCAATGATCATACTTTTGAAAACATGAAAAACGATAACAGTGATACCGACGGTTCAATATAAATATACCCAAGACGCTTTGAAAATGTGTCCTTGATATTGCTCTAACTGATGCTCTGACAATGCTTGTTCACACAGTAAGTGCTTCATGTTGGGGTAGTCGCAAAGACACATAGCTTCAGTCGCAAAAGGACAATTTTCCATGTTTCTCTGCCAAAAACCACAGTTCATCCAAGGATCGTTTACACAGGACCGCAAAACCGTCAGAATTCAACTCTAACTTAAGCCACTCTCTTATACAATATATGGTAGAAAGTGCTATCAAGTTGGGGTTTGATTCTGTGCTGGAAGAACTGACATTTTCAGCAAACTTTAAGGCAATCTTTACATTGGCATTGACAGTTTGTAACATATAGTGCCTTTTATAGTTGTTAAACTATAGCACATCTTCTCTTTTCTCAGATGATATAAGACAGACATGGGCTTTTATTTAATTCTTCGATCATATAAAATGGTCAATTCCCCGAGGGTCACAAATTCGTGGGAGTACTCGACGCTAACAGAAAACACCTTTGAGCCCGAGTAAGCAGAAAACAACGACGACAAATGTCAATACGACTCCTCTAGCATTAGCATTGACTTGAACTTAACACGCAGTAAGTGCTATATGTTGGGGTTGTTTTGCTTGACCAGGGCGACATGACAGAAGACTATGCTGATTATAAGTTTGTCGAACACTCGGGCTACAAGGCTACAATCTTGGGGTGGAACTGATGATAAACCGCTTAAATACGTTCTACCCTTACACAGGATTGGTCGCTGATATTACCCTAATAGAAGCACTAACAATACGGTTTACTTCTGTAAGTGCTTCATGTTGGGGTAGTATCTCTTGGCCACTACAACTTGGTGGGAGACTGATGATTACAGTTTTGTGAAAAACACACTCAGATCACTTCAAATTGAGGCATTGGTGAGTCTTGAATACATAAGTGCTTCTCTTTGGGGTTCTCTCAGTTGTACTCAACATATCGATAATTGTACATCTAAAGCACAAAGTAGAAAGTGCTATCCAGTTAGAGTCTGGTTCTGTGCTGGAAGAACTGACATTTTCCGCAAACTTTATGGCACTCTTTACAAAGACTTTCACAGTTTGTAATGTATAGTGCTTTTTATGGTCAAATTTAGCAGATCTTCTCTTCTCACAGATGGTTATACATTTGTAAACAGAATTTAGTCCGTGAGTCATCACAAGATTGAAAACATCCAAAGAAGGATTACAATTGTTGACTAACTGACCTTCCTTTGAACATGTCCTGCATTGATGAAGGTGATTACCCAACAAATTGCCGACCATCAGGTTAAAAATCTAGAACAATTGACAATTCGTCATCCAAACGTTGGAACTTGAGATGTAAATGAGACTGACACAGTTGTTTGAATGCTTCAAGTATATAAAATGGTCAACTCACCGAAGCAAAGAAACTCAGGGGAAGACTTGATGCTGAACGAACACGCTTTGAAAATGTGTCCATGATATTGCTCTAACTGATGCTCTGACAGCGCTTGTTCACACAGTAAGTGCTTCATGTTGGGGTAGTCGCAAAGACACATCGCTTCAGTCGCAAAAGGACAAATTTCCATGTTTCTCTGCCAAAAACCACAGTTCATCCAAGGATCGTTTACACAGGACCGCAAAACCGTCAGAATTCAACTCTAACTTAAGCCACTCTCTTATACAATATATGGTAGAAAGTGCTATCAAGTTGGGGTTTGATTCTGTGCTGGAAGAACTGACATTTTCAGCAAACTTTAAGGCAATCTTTACATTGGCATTGACAGTTTGTAACATATAGTGCCTTTTATAGTTGTTAAACTATAGCACATCTTCTCTTTTCTCAGATGATATAAGACAGACATGGGCTTTTATTTAATTCTTCGATCATATAAAATGGTCAATTCCCCGAGGGTCACAAATTCGTGGGAGTACTCGACGCTAACAGAAAACACCTTTGAGCCCGAGTAAGCAGAAAACAACGACGACAAATGTCAATACGACTCCTCTAGCATTAGCATTGACTTGAACTTAACACGCAGTAAGTGCTATATGTTGGGGTTGTTTTGCTTGACCAGGGCGACATGACAGAAGACTATGCTGATTATAAGTTTGTCGAACACTCGGGCTACAAGGCTACAATCTTGGGGTGGAACTGATGATAAACCGCTTAAATACGTTCTACCCTTACACAGGATTGGTCGCTGATATTACCCTAATAGAAGCACTAACAATACGGTTTACTTCTGTAAGTGCTTCATGTTGGGGTAGTATCTCTTGGCCACTACAACTTGGTGGGAGACTGATGATTACAGTTTTGTGAAAAACACACTCAGATCACTTCAAATTGAGGCATTGGTGAGTCTTGAATACATAAGTGCTTCTCTTTGGGGTTCTCTCAGTTGTACTCAACATATCGATAATTGTACATCTAAAGCACAAAGTAGAAAGTGCTATCCAGTTAGAGTCTGGTTCTGTGCTGGAAGAACTGACATTTTCCGCAAACTTTATGGCACTCTTTACAAAGACTTTCACAGTTTGTAATGTATAGTGCTTTTTATGGTCAAATTTAGCAGATCTTCTCTTCTCACAGATGGTTATACATTTGTAAACAGAATTTAGTCCGTGAGTCATCACAAGATTGAAAACATCCAAAGAAGGATTACAATTGTTGACTAACTGACCTTCCTTTGAACATGTCCTGCATTGATGAAGGTGATTACCCAACAAATTGCCGACCATCAGGTTAAAAATCTAGAACAATTGACAATTCGTCATCCAAACGTTGGAACTTGAGATGTAAATGAGACTGACACGGTTGTTTGAATGCTTCAAGTACATAAAATGGTCAACTCACTGAAGCAAAGAAACTCAGGGGAAGACTTGATGCTGAACGAACACAGCCTTGGGCTTGAGTAAGTAGAAACACAGTTATTAAGACAAATGTCAAGACGACTGCCTTAACTTCAGCATTGACTTGAACTTAACGGACAGTAAGTGCTATATGTTGGGGTAGTTGTACTTGACCGGCGCGACATGCGAGAATACTATGCCGATTTAAGTTTGTCAAACTCTCAGATCACTTCAAATTGAGGCATTGCTGAGTATTGATTTCACAAGTGCTTCTCTTTGGGGTTGTCTTAGATGTGCTCAGCGGCAATGATCATACTTTTGAAAACATGAAAAACGATAACAGTGATACCGACGGTTCAATATAAATATACCCAAGACGCTTTGAAAATGTGTCCTTGATATTGCTCTAACTGATGCTCTGACAATGCTTGTTCACACAGTAAGTGCTTCATGTTGGGGTAGTCGCAAAGACACATAGCTTCAGTCGCAAAAGGACAATTTTCCATGTTTCTCTGCCAAAAACCACAGTTCATCCAAGGATCGTTTACACAGGACCGCAAAACCGTCAGAATTCAACTCTAACTTAAGCCACTCTCTTATACAATATATGGTAGAAAGTGCTATCAAGTTGGGGTTTGATTCTGTGCTGGAAGAACTGACATTTTCAGCAAACTTTAAGGCAATCTTTACATTGGCATTGACAGTTTGTAACATATAGTGCCTTTTATAGTTGTTAAACTATAGCACATCTTCTCTTTTCTCAGATGATATAAGACAGACATGGGCTTTTATTTAATTCTTCGATCATATAAAATGGTCAATTCCCCGAGGGTCACAAATTCGTGGGAGTACTCGACGCTAACAGAAAACACCTTTGAGCCCGAGTAAGCAGAAAACAACGACGACAAATGTCAATACGACTCCTCTAGCATTAGCATTGACTTGAACTTAACACGCAGTAAGTGCTATATGTTGGGGTTGTTTTGCTTGACCAGGGCGACATGACAGAAGACTATGCTGATTATAAGTTTGTCGAACACTCGGGCTACAAGGCTACAATCTTGGGGTGGAACTGATGATAAACCGCTTAAATACGTTCTACCCTTACACAGGATTGGTCGCTGATATTACCCTAATAGAAGCACTAACAATACGGTTTACTTCTGTAAGTGCTTCATGTTGGGGTAGTATCTCTTGGCCACTACAACTTGGTGGGAGACTGATGATTACAGTTTTGTGAAAAACACACTCAGATCACTTCAAATTGAGGCATTGGTGAGTCTTGAATACATAAGTGCTTCTCTTTGGGGTTCTCTCAGTTGTACTCAACATATCGATAATTGTACATCTAAAGCACAAAGTAGAAAGTGCTATCCAGTTAGAGTCTGGTTCTGTGCTGGAAGAACTGACATTTTCCGCAAACTTTATGGCACTCTTTACAAAGACTTTCACAGTTTGTAATGTATAGTGCTTTTTATGGTCAAATTTAGCAGATCTTCTCTTCTCACAGATGGTTATACATTTGTAAACAGAATTTAGTCCGTGAGTCATCACAAGATTGAAAACATCCAAAGAAGGATTACAATTGTTGACTAACTGACCTTCCTTTGAACATGTCCTGCATTGATGAAGGTGATTACCCAACAAATTGCCGACCATCAGGTTAAAAATCTAGAACAATTGACAATTCGTCATCCAAACGTTGGAACTTGAGATGTAAATGAGACTGACACAGTTGTTTGAATGCTTCAAGTATATAAAATGGTCAACTCACCGAAGCAAAGAAACTCAGGGGAAGACTTGATGCTGAACGAACACGCTTTGAAAATGTGTCCATGATATTGCTCTAACTGATGCTCTGACAACGCTTGTTCACACAGTAAGTGCTTCATGTTGGGGTAGTCGCAAAGACACATCGCTTCAGTCGCAAAAGGACAAATTTCCATGTTTCTCTGCCAAAAACCACAGTTCATCCAAGGATCGTTTACACAGGACCGCAAAACCGTCAGAATTCAACTCTAACTTAAGCCACTCTCTTATACAATATATGGTAGAAAGTGCTATCAAGTTAGAGTTTGTTTCTGTGCTGGAAGAACTGACATTTTCAACAAACTTTATGGCAATCTTTACAAAGGCTTTCACAGTTTGTAATGTATAGTGCTTTTTATGGTGACATTTAGCAGATCTTCTCTTCTCACAGATGGTTATACATTTGGAAAGAGAATTTAGTCCGTGAGTCATCGCAAGATTGAAAACATCCAAAGAAGGCTTACAATTGTTGACTAACTGACCTTCCTTTGAACATGTCCTGCCTTGATGAAGGTGATTACCCAAGAAATGGCCGACCATCAGGTTAAAAATCTAGAACAATTGACAATTCGTCATCCAAACGTTGGAACTTGAGATGTAAATGAGACTGACACGGTTGTTTGAATGCTTCAAGTATATAAAATGGTCAACTCACTGAAGCAAAGAAACTCAGGGGAAGACTTGATGGTGAACGACCACAGCCTTGGGCTTGAGTAAGTAGAAACACAGTTATTAAGACAAATGTCAAGATGACTGCCCTAACTTCAGCATTGACTTGAACTTAACGGACAGTAAGTGCTATATGTTGGGGTAGTTGTACTTGACCGGCGCGACATGCGAGAATACTATGCCGATTTAAGTTTGTCAAACTCTCAGATCACTTCAAATTGAGGCATTGCTGAGTATTGATTTCACAAGTGCTTCTCTTTGGGGTTGTCTTAGATGTGCTCAGCGGCAATGATCATACTTTTGAAAACATGAAAAACGATAACAGTGATACCGACGGTTCAATATAAATATACCCAAGACGCTTTGAAAATGTGTCCTTGATATTGCTCTAACTGATGCTCTGACAATGCTTGTTCACACAGTAAGTGCTTCATGTTGGGGTAGTCGCAAAGACACATAGCTTCAGTCGCAAAAGGACAATTTTCCATGTTTCTCTGCCAAAAACCACAGTTCATCCAAGGATCGTTTACACAGGACCGCAAAACCGTCAGAATTCAACTCTAACTTAAGCCACTCTCTTATACAATATATGGTAGAAAGTGCTATCAAGTTGGGGTTTGATTCTGTGCTGGAAGAACTGACATTTTCAGCAAACTTTAAGGCAATCTTTACATTGGCATTGACAGTTTGTAACATATAGTGCCTTTTATAGTTGTTAAACTATAGCACATCTTCTCTTTTCTCAGATGATATAAGACAGACATGGGCTTTTATTTAATTCTTCGATCATATAAAATGGTCAATTCCCCGAGGGTCACAAATTCGTGGGAGTACTCGACGCTAACAGAAAACACCTTTGAGCCCGAGTAAGCAGAAAACAACGACGACAAATGTCAATACGACTCCTCTAGCATTAGCATTGACTTGAACTTAACACGCAGTAAGTGCTATATGTTGGGGTTGTTTTGCTTGACCAGGGCGACATGACAGAAGACTATGCTGATTATAAGTTTGTCGAACACTCGGGCTACAAGGCTACAATCTTGGGGTGGAACTGATGATAAACCGCTTAAATACGTTCTACCCTTACACAGGATTGGTCGCTGATATTACCCTAATAGAAGCACTAACAATACGGTTTACTTCTGTAAGTGCTTCATGTTGGGGTAGTATCTCTTGGCCACTACAACTTGGTGGGAGACTGATGATTACAGTTTTGTGAAAAACACACTCAGATCACTTCAAATTGAGGCATTGGTGAGTCTTGAATACATAAGTGCTTCTCTTTGGGGTTCTCTCAGTTGTACTCAACATATCGATAATTGTACATCTAAAGCACAAAGTAGAAAGTGCTATCCAGTTAGAGTCTGGTTCTGTGCTGGAAGAACTGACATTTTCCGCAAACTTTATGGCACTCTTTACAAAGACTTTCACAGTTTGTAATGTATAGTGCTTTTTATGGTCAAATTTAGCAGATCTTCTCTTCTCACAGATGGTTATACATTTGTAAACAGAATTTAGTCCGTGAGTCATCACAAGATTGAAAACATCCAAAGAAGGATTACAATTGTTGACTAACTGACCTTCCTTTGAACATGTCCTGCATTGATGAAGGTGATTACCCAACAAATTGCCGACCATCAGGTTAAAAATCTAGAACAATTGACAATTCGTCATCCAAACGTTGGAACTTGAGATGTAAATGAGACTGACACAGTTGTTTGAATGCTTCAAGTATATAAAATGGTCAACTCACCGAAGCAAAGAAACTCAGGGGAAGACTTGATGCTGAACGAACACGCTTTGAAAATGTGTCCATGATATTGCTCTAACTGATGCTCTGACAACGCTTGTTCACACAGTAAGTGCTTCATGTTGCGGTAGTCGCAAAGACACATCGCTTCAGTCGCAAAAGGACAAATTTCCATGTTTCTCTGCCAAAAACCACAGTTCATCCAAGGATCGTTTACACAGGACCGCAAAACCGTCAGAATTCAACTCTAACTTAAGCCACTCTCTTATACAATATATGGTAGAAAGTGCTATCAAGTTAGAGTTTGTTTCTGTGCTGGAAGAACTGACATTTTCAACAAACTTTATGGCAATCTTTACAAAGGCTTTCACAGTTTGTAATGTATAGTGCTTTTTATGGTGACATTTAGCAGATCTTCTCTTCTCACAGATGGTTATACATTTGGAAAGAGAATTTAGTCCGTGAGTCATCGCAAGATTGAAAACATCCAAAGAAGGCTTACAATTGTTGACTAACTGACCTTCCTTTGAACATGTCCTGCCTTGATGAAGGTGATTACCCAAGAAATGGCCGACCATCAGGTTAAAAATCTAGAACAATTGACAATTCGTCATCCAAACGTTGGAACTTGAGATGTAAATGAGACTGACACGGTTGTTTGAATGCTTCAAGTATATAAAATGGTCAACTCACTGAAGCAAAGAAACTCAGGGGAAGACTTGATGGTGAACGACCACAGCCTTGGGCTTGAGTAAGTAGAAACACAGTTATTAAGACAAATGTCAAGATGACTGCCCTAACTTCAGCATTGACTTGAACTTAACGGACAGTAAGTGCTATATGTTGGGGTAGTTGTACTTGACCGGCGCGACATGCGAGAATACTATGCCGATTTAAGTTTGTCAAACTCTCAGATCACTTCAAATTGAGGCATTGCTGAGTATTGATTTCACAAGTGCTTCTCTTTGGGGTTGTCTTAGATGTGCTCAGCGGCAATGATCATACTTTTGAAAACATGAAAAACGATAACAGTGATACCGACGGTTCAATATAAATATACCCAAGACGCTTTGAAAATGTGTCCTTGATATTGCTCTAACTGATGCTCTGACAATGCTTGTTCACACAGTAAGTGCTTCATGTTGGGGTAGTCGCAAAGACACATAGCTTCAGTCGCAAAAGGACAATTTTCCATGTTTCTCTGCCAAAAACCACAGTTCATCCAAGGATCGTTTACACAGGACCGCAAAACCGTCAGAATTCAACTCTAACTTAAGCCACTCTCTTATACAATATATGGTAGAAAGTGCTATCAAGTTGGGGTTTGATTCTGTGCTGGAAGAACTGACATTTTCAGCAAACTTTAAGGCAATCTTTACATTGGCATTGACAGTTTGTAACATATAGTGCCTTTTATAGTTGTTAAACTATAGCACATCTTCTCTTTTCTCAGATGATATAAGACAGACATGGGCTTTTATTTAATTCTTCGATCATATAAAATGGTCAATTCCCCGAGGGTCACAAATTCGTGGGAGTACTCGACGCTAACAGAAAACACCTTTGAGCCCGAGTAAGCAGAAAACAACGACGACAAATGTCAATACGACTCCTCTAGCATTAGCATTGACTTGAACTTAACACGCAGTAAGTGCTATATGTTGGGGTTGTTTTGCTTGACCAGGGCGACATGACAGAAGACTATGCTGATTATAAGTTTGTCGAACACTCGGGCTACAAGGCTACAATCTTGGGGTGGAACTGATGATAAACCGCTTAAATACGTTCTACCCTTACACAGGATTGGTCGCTGATATTACCCTAATAGAAGCACTAACAATACGGTTTACTTCTGTAAGTGCTTCATGTTGGGGTAGTATCTCTTGGCCACTACAACTTGGTGGGAGACTGATGATTACAGTTTTGTGAAAAACACACTCAGATCACTTCAAATTGAGGCATTGGTGAGTCTTGAATACATAAGTGCTTCTCTTTGGGGTTCTCTCAGTTGTACTCAACATATCGATAATTGTACATCTAAAGCACAAAGTAGAAAGTGCTATCCAGTTAGAGTCTGGTTCTGTGCTGGAAGAACTGACATTTTCCGCAAACTTTATGGCACTCTTTACAAAGACTTTCACAGTTTGTAATGTATAGTGCTTTTTATGGTCAAATTTAGCAGATCTTCTCTTCTCACAGATGGTTATACATTTGTAAACAGAATTTAGTCCGTGAGTCATCACAAGATTGAAAACATCCAAAGAAGGATTACAATTGTTGACTAACTGACCTTCCTTTGAACATGTCCTGCATTGATGAAGGTGATTACCCAACAAATTGCCGACCATCAGGTTAAAAATCTAGAACAATTGACAATTCGTCATCCAAACGTTGGAACTTGAGATGTAAATGAGACTGACACAGTTGTTTGAATGCTTCAAGTATATAAAATGGTCAACTCACCGAAGCAAAGAAACTCAGGGGAAGACTTGATGCTGAACGAACACGCTTTGAAAATGTGTCCATGATATTGCTCTAACTGATGCTCTGACAACGCTTGTTCACACAGTAAGTGCTTCATGTTGGGGTAGTCGCAAAGACACATCGCTTCAGTCGCAAAAGGACAAATTTCCATGTTTCTCTGCCAAAAACCACAGTTCATCCAAGGATCGTTTACACAGGACCGCAAAACCGTCAGAATTCAACTCTAACTTAAGCCACTCTCTTATACAATATATGGTAGAAAGTGCTATCAAGTTAGAGTTTGTTTCTGTGCTGGAAGAACTGACATTTTCAACAAACTTTATGGCAATCTTTACAAAGGCTTTCACAGTTTGTAATGTATAGTGCTTTTTATGGTGACATTTAGCAGATCTTCTCTTCTCACAGATGGTTATACATTTGGAAAGAGAATTTAGTCCGTGAGTCATCGCAAGATTGAAAACATCCAAAGAAGGCTTACAATTGTTGACTAACTGACCTTCCTTTGAACATGTCCTGCCTTGATGAAGGTGATTACCCAAGAAATGGCCGACCATCAGGTTAAAAATCTAGAACAATTGACAATTCGTCATCCAAACGTTGGAACTTGAGATGTAAATGAGACTGACACGGTTGTTTGAATGCTTCAAGTATATAAAATGGTCAACTCACTGAAGCAAAGAAACTCAGGGGAAGACTTGATGGTGAACGACCACAGCCTTGGGCTTGAGTAAGTAGAAACACAGTTATTAAGACAAATGTCAAGACGACTGCCTTAACTTCAGCATTGACTTGAACTTAACGGACAGTAAGTGCTATATGTTGGGGTAGTTGTACTTGACCGGCGCGACATGCGAGAATACTATGCCGATTTAAGTTTGTCAAACTCTCAGATCACTTCAAATTGAGGCATTGCTGAGTATTGATTTCACAAGTGCTTCTCTTTGGGGTTGTCTTAGATGTGCTCAGCGGCAATGATCATACTTTTGAAAACATGAAAAACGATAACAGTGATACCGACGGTTCAATATAAATATACCCAAGACGCTTTGAAAATGTGTCCTTGATATTGCTCTAACTGATGCTCTGACAATGCTTGTTCACACAGTAAGTGCTTCATGTTGGGGTAGTCGCAAAGACACATAGCTTCAGTCGCAAAAGGACAATTTTCCATGTTTCTCTGCCAAAAACCACAGTTCATCCAAGGATCGTTTACACAGGACCGCAAAACCGTCAGAATTCAACTCTAACTTAAGCCACTCTCTTATACAATATATGGTAGAAAGTGCTATCAAGTTGGGGTTTGATTCTGTGCTGGAAGAACTGACATTTTCAGCAAACTTTAAGGCAATCTTTACATTGGCATTGACAGTTTGTAACATATAGTGCCTTTTATAGTTGTTAAACTATAGCACATCTTCTCTTTTCTCAGATGATATAAGACAGACATGGGCTTTTATTTAATTCTTCGATCATATAAAATGGTCAATTCCCCGAGGGTCACAAATTCGTGGGAGTACTCGACGCTAACAGAAAACACCTTTGAGCCCGAGTAAGCAGAAAACAACGACGACAAATGTCAATACGACTCCTCTAGCATTAGCATTGACTTGAACTTAACACGCAGTAAGTGCTATATGTTGGGGTTGTTTTGCTTGACCAGGGCGACATGACAGAAGACTATGCTGATTATAAGTTTGTCGAACACTCGGGCTACAAGGCTACAATCTTGGGGTGGAACTGATGATAAACCGCTTAAATACGTTCTACCCTTACACAGGATTGGTCGCTGATATTACCCTAATAGAAGCACTAACAATACGGTTTACTTCTGTAAGTGCTTCATGTTGGGGTAGTATCTCTTGGCCACTACAACTTGGTGGGAGACTGATGATTACAGTTTTGTGAAAAACACACTCAGATCTCTTCAAATTGAGGCATTGGTGAGTCTTGAATACATAAGTGCTTCTCTTTGGGGTTCTCTCAGTTGTACTCAACATATCGATAATTGTACATCTAAAGCACAAAGTAGAAAGTGCTATCCAGTTAGAGTCTGGTTCTGTGCTGGAAGAACTGACATTTTCCGCAAACTTTATGGCACTCTTTACAAAGACTTTCACAGTTTGTAATGTATAGTGCTTTTTATGGTCAAATTTAGCAGATCTTCTCTTCTCACAGATGGTTATACATTTGTAAACAGAATTTAGTCCGTGAGTCATCACAAGATTGAAAACATCCAAAGAAGGATTACAATTGTTGACTAACTGACCTTCCTTTGAACATGTCCTGCATTGATGAAGGTGATTACCCAACAAATTGCCGACCATCAGGTTAAAAATCTAGAACAATTGACAATTCGTCATCCAAACGTTGGAACTTGAGATGTAAATGAGACTGACACAGTTGTTTGAATGCTTCAAGTATATAAAATGATCAACTCACTGAAGCAAAGAAACTCAGGGGAAGACTTGATGGTGAACGACCACAGCCTTGGGCTTGAGTAAGTAGAAACACAATTATTAAGACAAATGTCAAGATGACTGCCCTAACTTCAGCATTGACTTGAACTTAACGGACAGTAAGTGCGATACGTTGGGGTAGTTGTACTTGACCGGCGCGACATGCGAGAATACGATGCCGATTTAAGTTTGTCAAACTCTCAGATCACTTCAAATTGAGGCATTGCTGAGTATTGATTTCACAAGTGCTTCTCTTTGGGGTTGTCTTAGATGTGCTCAGCGGCAATAATCATACTTTTGAAAACATATGAAAAACGATAAGAGTGATACCAACGGTTCAATATAAATATACCCAAGACGCATTGAAAATGTGTCCTTGATATTGCTCTAACTGATGCTCTGACAATGCTTGTTCACACAGTAAGTGCTTCATGTTGGGGTAGTCGCAAAGACACATAGCTTCAGTCGCAAAAGGACAAATTCCCATGTTTCTCTGTTGGGGTTGTTTTGCTTGACCAGGGCGACATGACAGAAGACTATGCTGATTATAAGTTTGTCGAACACTCGGGCTACAAGGCTACAATCTTGGGGTGGAAGTGATGATAAACCGCTTAAATATGTTCTACCCTTACACAGGATTGGTCGCTGATATTACCCTAATATAAGCACTAACAATACGGTTTACTTCTGTAAGTGCTTCATGTTGGGGTAGTATCTCTTGGCCTCTACAACTTGGTGGGAGACTATGATGATTACAGTTTTGTGAAAAACACACTCAGATCACTTCAAATTGAGGCATTGGTGAGTCTTGAATACATAAGTGCTTCTCTTTGGGGTTCTCTCAGTTGTACTCAACATATCGATAATTGTACATCTAAAGCACAAAGTAGAAAGTGCTATCAAGTTAGAGTTTGGTTCTGTGCTGGAAGAACTGACATTTTCCGCAAACTTTATGGCAATCTTTACAAAGGCTCTCACAGTTTGTAATGTATAGTGCTTTTTATGGTCAAATTTAGCAGATCTTCTCTTCTCACAGATGGTTATAAATTTGGAAACAGAATTTAGTCCGTGAGTCATCACAAGATTGAAAACATCCAAAGAAGGATTACAATTGTTGACTAACTGACCTTCCTTTGAACAGTCCTGCCTTGATGAAGGTGATTACCCAAGAAATGGCCGACCATCAGGTTAAAAATCTAGAACAATTGACAATTCATCATCCAAACGTTGGAACTTGAGATGTAAATGAGACTGACACGGTTGTTTGAATGCTCCGAGTATATAACATGGTCAACTCACTGAAGCAAAGAAACTCAGGGGAAGACTTGATGGTGAACGACCACAGCCTTGGGCTTGAGTAAGTAGAAACACAATTATTAAGACAAATGTCAAGATGACTGCCCTAACTTCAGCATTGACTTGAACTTAACGGACAGTAATGCGATACGTTGGGGTAGTTGTACTTGACCGGCGCGACATGCGAGAATACGATGCCGATTTAAGTTTGTCAAACTCTCAGATCACTTCAAATTGAGGCATTGCTGAGTATTGATTTCACAAGTGCTTCTCTTTGGGGTTGTCTTAGATGTGCTCAGCGGCAATAATCATACTTTTGAAAACATATGAAAAACGATAAGAGTGATACCAACGGTTCAATATAAATATACCCAAGACGCATTGAAAATGTGTCCTTGATATTGCTCTAACTGATGCTCTGACAATGCTTGTTCACACAGTAAGTGCTTCATGTTGGGGTAGTCGCAAAGACACATAGCTTCAGTCGCAAAAGGACAAATTCCCATGTTTCTCTGTTGGGGTTGTTTTGCTTGACCAGGGCGACATGACAGAAGACTATGCTGATTATAAGTTTGTCGAACACTCGGGCTACAAGGCTACAATCTTGGGGTGGAAGTGATGATAAACCGCTTAAATATGTTCTACCCTTACACAGGATTGGTCGCTGATATTACCCTAATATAAGCACTAACAATACGGTTTACTTCTGTAAGTGCTTCATGTTGGGGTAGTATCTCTTGGCCTCTACAACTTGGTGGGAGACTGATGATTACAGTTTTGTGAAAAACACACTCAGATCACTTCAAATTGAGGCATTGGTGAGTCTTGAATACATAAGTGCTTCTCTTTGGGGTTCTCTCAGTTGTACTCAACATATCGATAATTGTACATCTAAAGCACAAAGTAGAAAGTGCTATCAAGTTAGAGTTTGGTTCTGTGCTGGAAGAACTGAAATTTTCCGCAAACTTCGTTGGCAATCTTTACAAAGGCTCTCACAGTTTGTAATGTATAGTGCTTTTTATGGTCAAATTTAGCAGATCTTCTCTTCTCACAGATGGTTATAAATTTGGAAACAGAATTTAGTCCGTGAGTCATCACAAGATTGAAAACATCCAAAGAAGGATTACAATTGTTGACTAACTGACCTTCCTTTGAACAGTCCTGCCTTGATGAAGGTGATTACCCAAGAAATGGCCGACCATCAGGTTAAAAATCTAGAACAATTGACAATTCATCATCCAAACGTTGGAACTTGAGATGTAAATGAGACTGACACGGTTGTTTGAATGCTCCGAGTATATAACATGGTCAACTCACTGAAGCAAAGAAACTCAGGGGAAGACTTGATGGTGAACGACCACAGCCTTGGGCTTGAGTAAGTAGAAACACAATTATTAAGACAAATGTCAAGATGACTGCCCTAACTTCAGCATTGACTTGAACTTAACGGACAGTAAGTGCGATACGTTGGGGTAGTTGTACTTGACCGGCGCGACATGCGAGAATACTATGCCGATTTAAGTTTGTCAAACTCTCAGATCACTTCAAATTGAGGCATTGCTGAGTATTGATTTCACAAGTGCTTCTCTTTGGGGTTGTCTTAGATGTGCTCAGCGGCAATAATCATACTTTTGAAAACATATGAAAAACGATAAGAGTGATACCAACGGTTCAATATAAATATACCCAAGACGCATTGAAAATGTGTCCTTGATATTGCTCTAACTGATGCTCTGACAATGCTTGTTCACACAGTAAGTGCTTCATGTTGGGGTAGTCGCAAAGACACATAGCTTCAGTCGCAAAAGGACAAATTCCCATGTTTCTCTGTTGGGGTTGTTTTGCTTGACCAGGGCGACATGACAGAAGACTATGCTGATTATAAGTTTGTCGAACACTCGGGCTACAAGGCTACAATCTTGGGGTGGAACTGATGATAAACCGCTTAAATATGTTCTACCCTTACACAGGATTGGTCGCTGATATTACCCTAATATAAGCACTAACAATACGGTTTACTTCTGTAAGTGCTTCATGTTGGGGTAGTATCTCTTGGCCTCTACAACTTGGTGGGAGACTGATGATTACAGTTTTGTGAAAAACACACTCAGATCACTTCAAATTGAGGCATTGGTGAGTCTTGAATACATAAGTGCTTCTCTTTGGGGTTCTCTCAGTTGTACTCAACATATCGATAATTGTACATCTAAAGCACAAAGTAGAAAGTGCTATCAAGTTAGAGTTTGGTTCTGTGCTGGAAGAACTGAAATTTTCCGCAAACTTCGTTGGCAATCTTTACAAAGGCTCTCACAGTTTGTAATGTATAGTGCTTTTTATGGTCAAATTTAGCAGATCTTCTCTTCTCACAGATGGTTATAAATTTGGAAACAGAATTTAGTCCGTGAGTCATCACAAGATTGAAAACATCCAAAGAAGGATTACAATTGTTGACTAACTGACCTTCCTTTGAACAGTCCTGCCTTGATGAAGGTGATTACCCAAGAAATGGCCGACCATCAGGTTAAAAATCTAGAACAATTGACAATTCATCATCCAAACGTTGGAACTTGAGATGTAAATGAGACTGACACGGTTGTTTGAATGCTCCGAGTATATAACATGGTCAACTCACTGAAGCAAAGAAACTCAGGGGAAGACTTGATGGTGAACGACCACAGCCTTGGGCTTGAGTAAGTAGAAACACAATTATTAAGACAAATGTCAAGATGACTGCCCTAACTTCAGCATTGACTTGAACTTAACGGACAGTAAGTGCGATACGTTGGGGTAGTTGTACTTGACCGGCGCGACATGCGAGAATACTATGCCGATTTAAGTTTGTCAAACTCTCAGATCACTTCAAATTGAGGCATTGCTGAGTATTGATTTCACAAGTGCTTCTCTTTGGGGTTGTCTTAGATGTGCTCAGCGGCAATAATCATACTTTTGAAAACATATGAAAAACGATAAGAGTGATACCAACGGTTCAATATAAATATACCCAAGACGCATTGAAAATGTGTCCTTGATATTGCTCTAACTGATGCTCTGACAATGCTTGTTCACACAGTAAGTGCTTCATGTTGGGGTAGTCGCAAAGACACATAGCTTCAGTCGCAAAAGGACAAATTCCCATGTTTCTCTGTTGGGGTTGTTTTGCTTGACCAGGGCGACATGACAGAAGACTATGCTGATTATAAGTTTGTCGAACACTCGGGCTACAAGGCTACAATCTTGGGGTGGAAGTGATGATAAACCGCTTAAATATGTTCTACCCTTACACAGGATTGGTCGCTGATATTACCCTAATATAAGCACTAACAATACGGTTTACTTCTGTAAGTGCTTCATGTTGGGGTAGTATCTCTTGGCCTCTACAACTTGGTGGGAGACTATGATGATTACAGTTTTGTGAAAAACACACTCAGATCACTTCAAATTGAGGCATTGGTGAGTCTTGAATACATAAGTGCTTCTCTTTGGGGTTCTCTCAGTTGTACTCAACATATCGATAATTGTACATCTAAAGCACAAAGTAGAAAGTGCTGTCAAGTTAGAGTTTGGTTCTGTGCTGGAAGAACTGACATTTTCCGCAAACTTTATGACAATCTTTACAAAGGCTCTCACAGTTTGTAATGTATAGTGCTTTTTATGGTCAAATTTAGCAGATCTTCTCTTCTCACAGATGGTTATAAATTTGGAAACAGAATTTAGTCCGTGAGTCATCACAAGATTGAAAACATCCAAAGAAGGATTACAATTGTTGACTAACTGACCTTCCTTTGAACAGTCCTGCCTTGATGAAGGTGATTACCCAAGAAATGGCCGACCATCAGGTTAAAAATCTAGAACAATTGACAATTCATCATCCAAACGTTGGAACTTGAGATGTAAATGAGACTGACACGGTTGTTTGAATGCTCCGAGTATATAACATGGTCAACTCACTGAAGCAAAGAAACTCAGGGGAAGACTTGATGGTGAACGACCACAGCCTTGGGCTTGAGTAAGTAGAAACACAATTATTAAGACAAATGTCAAGATGACTGCCCTAACTTCAGCATTGACTTGAACTTAACGGACAGTAAGAACGATACGTTGGGGTAGTTGTACTTGACCGGCGCGACATGCGAGAATACTATGCCGATTTAAGTTTGTCAAACTCTCAGATCACTTCAAATTGAGGCATTGCTGAGTATTGATTTCACAAGTGCTTCTCTTTGGGGTTGTCTTAGATGTGCTCAGCGGCAATAATCATACCTTTGAAAACATATGAAAAACGATAAGAGTGATACCAACGGTTCAATATAAATATACCCAAGACGCATTGAAAATGTGTCCTTGATATTGCTCTAACTGATGCTCTGACAATGCTTGTTCACACAGTAAGTGCTTCATGTTGGGGTAGTCGCAAAGACACATAGCTTCAGTCGCAAAAGGACAAATTCCCATGTTTCTCTGTTGGGGTTGTTTTGCTTGACCAGGGCGACATGACAGAAGACTATGCTGATTATAAGTTTGTCGAACACTCGGGCTACAAGGCTACAATCTTGGGGTGGAAGTGATGATAAACCGCTTAAATATGTTCTACCCTTACACAGGATTGGTCGCTGATATTACCCTAATATAAGCACTAACAATACGGTTTACTTCTGTAAGTGCTTCATGTTGGGGTAGTATCTCTTGGCCTCTACAACTTGGTGGGAGACTGATGATTACAGTTTTGTGAAAAACACACTCAGATCACTTCAAATTGAGGCATTGGTGAGTCTTGAATACATAAGTGCTTCTCTTTGGGGTTCTCTCAGTTGTACTCAACATATCGATAATTGTACATCTAAAGCACAAAGTAGAAAGTGCTATCAAGTTAGAGTTTGGTTCTGTGCTGGAAGAACTGAAATTTTCCGCAAACTTCGTTGGCAATCTTTACAAAGGCTCTCACAGTTTGTAATGTATAGTGCTTTTTATGGTCAAATTTAGCAGATCTTCTCTTCTCACAGATGGTTATAAATTTGGAAACAGAATTTAGTCCGTGAGTCATCACAAGATTGAAAACATCCAAAGAAGGATTACAATTGTTGACTAACTGACCTTCCTTTGAACAGTCCTGCCTTGATGAAGGTGATTACCCAAGAAATGGCCGACCATCAGGTTAAAAATCTAGAACAATTGACAATTCATCATCCAAACGTTGGAACTTGAGATGTAAATGAGACTGACACGGTTGTTTGAATGCTCCGAGTATATAACATGGTCAACTCACTGAAGCAAAGAAACTCAGGGGAAGACTTGATGGTGAACGACCACAGCCTTGGGCTTGAGTAAGTAGAAACACAATTATTAAGACAAATGTCAAGATGACTGCCCTAACTTCAGCATTGACTTGAACTTAACGGACAGTAAGAACGATACGTTGGGGTAGTTGTACTTGACCGGCGCGACATGCGAGAATACGATGCCGATTTAAGTTTGTCAAACTCTCAGATCACTTCAAATTGAGGCATTGCTGAGTATTGATTTCACAAGTGCTTCTCTTTGGGGTTGTCTTAGATGTGCTCAGCGGCAATAATCATACCTTTGAAAACATATGAAAAACGATAAGAGTGATACCAACGGTTCAATATAAATATACCCAAGACGCATTGAAAATGTGTCCTTGATATTGCTCTAACTGATGCTCTGACAATGCTTGTTCACACAGTAAGTGCTTCATGTTGGGGTAGTCGCAAAGACACATAGCTTCAGTCGCAAAAGGACAAATTCCCATGTTTCTCTGTTGGGGTTGTTTTGCTTGACCAGGGCGACATGACAGAAGACTATGCTGATTATAAGTTTGTCGAACACTCGGGCTACAAGGCTACAATCTTGGGGTGGAAGTGATGATAAACCGCTTAAATATGTTCTACCCTTACACAGGATTGGTCGCTGATATTACCCTAATATAAGCACTAACAATACGGTTTACTTCTGTAAGTGCTTCATGTTGGGGTAGTATCTCTTGGCCTCTACAACTTGGTGGGAGACTGATGATTACAGTTTTGTGAAAAACACACTCAGATCACTTCAAATTGAGGCATTGGTGAGTCTTGAATACATAAGTGCTTCTCTTTGGGGTTCTCTCAGTTGTACTCAACATATCGATAATTGTACATCTAAAGCACAAAGTAGAAAGTGCTATCAAGTTAGAGTTTGGTTCTGTGCTGGAAGAACTGAAATTTTCCGCAAACTTCGTTGGCAATCTTTACAAAGGCTCTCACAGTTTGTAATGTATAGTGCTTTTTATGGTCAAATTTAGCAGATCTTCTCTTCTCACAGATGGTTATAAATTTGGAAACAGAATTAAGTCCGTGAGTCATCACAAGATTGAAAACATCCAAAGAAGGATTACAATTGTTGACTAACTGACCTTCCTTTGAACAGTCCTGCCTTGATGAAGGTGATTACCCAAGAAATGGCCGACCATCAGGTTAAAAATCTAGAACAATTGACAATTCATCATCCAAACGTTGGAACTTGAGATGTAAATGAGACTGACACGGTTGTTTGAATGCTCCGAGTATATAACATGGTCAACTCACTGAAGCAAAGAAACTCAGGGGAAGACTTGATGGTGAACGACCACAGCCTTGGGCTTGAGTAAGTAGAAACACAATTATTAAGACAAATGTCAAGATGACTGCCCTAACTTCAGCATTGACTTGAACTTAACGGACAGTAAGAACGATACGTTGGGGTAGTTGTACTTGACCGGCGCGACATGCGAGAATACGATGCCGATTTAAGTTTGTCAAACTCTCAGATCACTTCAAATTGAGGCATTGCTGAGTATTGATTTCACAAGTGCTTCTCTTTGGGGTTGTCTTAGATGTGCTCAGCGGCAATAATCATACCTTTGAAAACATATGAAAAACGATAAGAGTGATACCAACGGTTCAATATAAATATACCCAAGACGCATTGAAAATGTGTCCTTGATATTGCTCTAACTGATGCTCTGACAATGCTTGTTCACACAGTAAGTGCTTCATGTTGGGGTAGTCGCAAAGACACATAGCTTCAGTCGCAAAAGGACAAATTCCCATGTTTCTCTGTTGGGGTTGTTTTGCTTGACCAGGGCGACATGACAGAAGACTATGCTGATTATAAGTTTGTCGAACACTCGGGCTACAAGGCTACAATCTTGGGGTGGAAGTGATGATAAACCGCTTAAATATGTTCTACCCTTACACAGGATTGGTCGCTGATATTACCCTAATATAAGCACTAACAATACGGTTTACTTCTGTAAGTGCTTCATGTTGGGGTAGTATCTCTTGGCCTCTACAACTTGGTGGGAGACTGATGATTACAGTTTTGTGAAAAACACACTCAGATCACTTCAAATTGAGGCATTGGTGAGTCTTGAATACATAAGTGCTTCTCTTTGGGGTTCTCTCAGTTGTACTCAACATATCGATAATTGTACATCTAAAGCACAAAGTAGAAAGTGCTATCAAGTTAGAGTTTGGTTCTGTGCTGGAAGAACTGAAATTTTCCGCAAACTTCGTTGGCAATCTTTACAAAGGCTCTCACAGTTTGTAATGTATAGTGCTTTTTATGGTCAAATTTAGCAGATCTTCTCTTCTCACAGATGGTTATAAATTTGGAAACAGAATTTAGTCCGTGAGTCATCACAAGATTGAAAACATCCAAAGAAGGATTACAATTGTTGACTAACTGACCTTCCTTTGAACAGTCCTGCCTTGATGAAG
>NW_026611376.1:0-20000 GCF_029633865.1 Lampris incognitus
GCTACACCATATCAACCCTGTACGCTACACCATATCAACATGTGTGCTACACCATATCAGCCTGTGTGCTACGCCGTATCAACCTGTGTACTACACCATATCAGCTTGTATGCTACACCATATCAGCCTGTATGCTACACCATATCAGTCCTGTATGCTACACCATATCAACCTGTACACTACAACATATCAACCCTGTATGCTACACCTCATCAACCTGTATGCTACACCATATCAACCTGTATGCTACACCATATCAACCTGTATGCTACACCATATCAACCTGTATGTCAGACCGTATCAAGCTGTATCCTACATCATATCAGCATGTGTGCTACGCCGTATCAATCTGTGTGCTACACCATATCAGCCCCGTATGCTACACCATATCAGCTTGTATGCTACACCATATCAGCCTGAATGCTACACCATATTCTGCTGATGTGCAGGTGAGCATTTCTGACTTTATCCACTAGTAACTGGTGGGAAGATGTGAAACCTCTCATGTCTCTGCTCTGATACCCAAACAGCTGCAGCCCTGTGTGCTACACCGTATCAACCTGTATGCTACACCGTATCAACCTGTATGCTACACCGTATCAACCTGTATGATACACCGTATCAACCTGTATGCTACACCGTATCAACCTGTATGCTACACCGTATAAACCTGTATGCTACACCGTATAAACCCTGTATGCTACACCATATCAACCTGTGTGCTACACCGTATCAACCTGTATGCTACACCGTATCAACCTGTATGCTACACCGTATCAACCTGTATGCTACACCGTATAAACCCTGTATGCTACACCATATCAACCTGTGTGCTACACCGTATCAACCTGTATGCTACACCGTATCAACCTGTATGCTACACCGTATAAACCCTGTATGCTACACCATATCAACCTGTGTGCTACACCGTATCAACCTGTATGCTACACCGTATCAACCTGTATGCTACACCGTATCAACCTGTATGCTACACCGTATCAACCTGTGTGCTACACCATATCAACCTGTATGCTACACCATATCAACCTGTATGCTACACCGTATCAACCTGTATGCTACACAATATCAATCCTGTATGCTGTACCATATCAACCCTGTATGCTACACCATATCAACCTGTGTGCTATACCATATCCGTCCTGTATGCTACACCATATCAACCTGTATGCTACACCATATCAATCCTGTGTGCTACACCATATCAACCTGTATGCTACACCATATCAATCCTTTATGCTACACCATATCAACCCTGTATGCTCCACCATATAAGCCTGTATGCTACACCATATAAGGCCTTATGCTACACCATATCAGTCCTGTATGCTACACCATATCAACCCTGTACGCTACACCATATCAACATGTGTGCTACACCATATCAGCCTGTGTGCTACGCCGTATCAACCTGTGTACTACACCATATCAGCTTGTATGCTACACCATATCAGCCTGTATGCTACACCATATCAGTCCTGTATGCTACACCATATCAACCTGTACACTACAACATATCAACCCTGTATGCTACACCTCATCAACCTGTATGCTACACCATATCAACCTGTATGCTACACCATATCAACCTGTATGCTACACCATATCAACCTGTATGTCAGACCGTATCAAGCTGTATCCTACATCATATCAGCATGTGTGCTACGCCGTATCAATCTGTGTGCTACACCATATCAGCCCCGTATGCTACACCATATCAGCTTGTATGCTACACCATATCAGCCTGAATGCTACACCATATCAGCCTTGTACGCTACATCATGTCAGCCTATATGCTACACCATATCAGCCTTGTACGCTTCACCATATCAGTCCTGTATGCTACACCATATCAGTCCTGTATATTATACAATATCAGCCTGTGTACTACACCATATAAACCATTTATTTTACACCATATCAGCCTGTATTTTACACCACATAAATCCTCTATGCTACGCCATATCAGCCTGTGTGCAACGCCATATCAGCCTGAATGCTACACCATATCAGCCTGTACGCTACATCATGTCAGCCTGTATGCTACACCATATCTGCCTTGTATGCTACACCATATCAGTCCTGTATGCTACACCATATCAACCCTGTAAGTTACACCATATCAGCCTGTGTGCTATCATACCTACCCTGTATGCTACACCATATCAGTCCTGTATATTACACCATATCAGCCTGTGTACTACACCATATCAACCATTTATGCTACACCATATCAGTCCTCTATGCTACACCATATCAACCTGTATGCTACACCACATGAATCCTCTATGCTACACCATATCAGCCTGAGTGCTACACCATATCAGCTTGTGTGCCACGCCATATCATCCTGCATGCTACACCATATCAACCTGTAACTATGCTGTATCGGTCCTGTATCTTACGCCATATAAGCCTGCATCATACATCATATCAGCCTGTGTGCTACACCATATCAGCCTGTGTGCTACACCATATCTGCCTGTGTGCTACACCATATCAGCCTGTGTGCTACACCATATCAGCCTGTGTGCTACACCATATCAGCCTGTGTGCTACACCATATCTGCCTGTGTGCTACACCATATCAGCCTGTGTGCTACACCATACTAGCTTGTATGCTTCACCACATTAACTTGTATGCTACACCATATCAACCTGTATGCTACACCATGTCAGCCTGTATGCTACCATATCAGCCTGTATGCTACACCATATCAGCCTGTACCCCACACCTTATCAACCTGTATGCTACACCATGTCAACCTGTATGTCACTGTAGCATGGTTAAAAATGTCATAACCAAAATATGTTGTATAATTACACAACGTATCACCACATGATTATTATTATTATTATTATTTTCATTGCTAACATTATTACTTTATTTTATTATATCACAAGGAAACGCTTATAGTAGCCCCTCCCTAATATGACCTCATTTCCTGTTAGTAGCCCCAAAACGTATGTTCCCCCTGACCTCTACCTCTTTCCCCCGTAATTTATTTTATCCATTCCTAAAGTTGTCCTGTCTTTCTCACACAACGCAAATGAAAATGTACACCGGTCACACCACACCGTATCAGCCTGTATGTTACACCATATCAGCCTGTATGTTACACCATATCAGTCCTTTGTGCTACACCATATCAGCCTCTATGCTACACCATATCAGCCTCTATGCTACACCATACCAGCTTGTATGCTACACCATATCAGCCTCTATGCTACACCATAAGATCTGGTATGCTACACCATATCTGCCTGTATGCTACACCATATCAACCTGTATGCTACACCATATCAGTCCTTTGTGCTACACCATATCATTACTCTATGCTATGCCATATTACCTGTGTGCTAGACCATATCAGTCCTGTATGTTACACCATATCAGCCTGTGCGCTACACCATATCAACCTGTGTGCTAAGCCATGTCAGCCTGAATGCTACGCCATATCAGCCTGTATCCTACATTATGTCAGCCCGTATGCTACACCATATTAGCCTGTGTGCTACATCATATCAGCCAGTATGCTACACCATATCAGCCTGTATCCTACATTATGTCAGCCCGTATGCTACACCATATCAGCCTGTATGCTACACAATATAAGCTTGTGTGCTACATCACATCAGCTTGTATGCTATACCATATCAGCTTCTATGCTACATCCTATGAGCCTCTATGCTACACCATACCACCTTGTATGCTACACCATATTAGCCTGTGTGCTACATCATATCAGCCTGTATGCTACACCATACTAGCCTGTACGCTACATCATATCAGCCTGTATGCTACACCATATTAGCCTGTATGCTACATCATATCAGCCTGTATGCTACACCATGCCAGCTTGTATGCTACACCATATTAGCCTGTATGCTACATCATGTCAGCCTGTATGCTACACCATGTCAGCCTGTATGCTACACCATGCCAGCTTGTATGCTACACCATAATAGCCGGTATGCTACACCATGTCAGCCTGTATGCTACACCATAATAGCCGGTATGCTACACCATGTCAGCCTGTATGCTACACCATATTAGCCTGTATGCTACATCATGTCAGCCTGTATGCTACACCATATCTGCTTGTATTTTAGAAATGACCAAAAAACATTAACAGCTCAATATTTACATGAATGAAATAGAAATGAGTTTGGAGGAGCTCGTCAGCAAAACAAAATCCCCTCACATCCTGCCTGACTGATTCTATTATGTATGTGTTTTCTACATCTGAAGTATTTGCTATATTAGATTATTAATTACCTGCATCACTTTTCCAATTATTATTAATTAATGCAGGCCTCGCAGGTATTACCCAATGATGCCAAACACACTTGATTAAATCATTTTTGTCTACTTGTGATTGTGTTGACTACCCCAATGGCATACTGATACTATATATATATATATAATCACACACACACACACACACACACACACACACACACACACACACACACACACTGTGCGTGTACGTGTGTGTGTGTGGGTCCATGTCCACGTGTAGCTCTCATGTGAGAGGAGACTATGTGCTCATGTGTTCATGTGTTCACTTACAGCTTAGTCAGTATTCGGGGTGAGCGTGTGAGCGGCCCTTGTGTGTTTGTGTAGTCATGTGTCTCCACAGAGAAAAGTATTCATGTGTATGTGCGTTGTGTAGTAGGAGTCTTTGCCTCCCTCGCCAGCGTGGCAGTGTGCAGCCCAATGCGCTACCACACCGAGCGTGACGCTGCGTGGATCAATGTCTGTGCAGCGTGTGTGTGTGTGTGTGCGCGCGCGCGCGCGTGCCAGCAGCGTGCCTCTATTTCTCACAATACTTCCTCGCGGCAGCCTCAAGGATGTGTGGACACGCGCCCCGAGGCCCGCGCTGCGTGCGCTGCGTGTCGTTGTTGAGGTCTATTGATTTGCTGTGAGCTGTGCGCGTGCCTGAACCCCGGTATGTTTTCGGGAAAGCGCGCGGCTACCTGTCAGCGTGTCGTCGCGGTGTTCTGGCCGCGCCGTGTTGCGCGTCAGTGGTTATTCCACGGCAGCACAGCCGTGATGCGCTGCCCAGCCTTGGAGAACCACCGCGGTTCTGATGTGCGGACTTTGGTCTGTGGCGGAAATAAGCGTATTTGGGGGCTTGATCTAAACCTTGTCTGATGGAGGAATTCCACTGTTTTATTTCACATTTTTTTCATCTACCTCTTTTATCAGCTTACATTTGCATGGGAAACAGGTTTGGCGTGGGGTTTTCTAGGTGAGTTTCTTTTTTTTTTGCCCATTAAAAGTTGGAACCACTTTAGAGAAACGCCATTTTGGGTGCGCAGTGGTTATTGGCAGCGAACTACCGTGCAGTTAATACACCATCACAGATGAAACGCCACCCAGCTCCGTGTCCAAGCCGTAAACGGTGCGGCTGCGAGGGGCAGAGGGGGCGCCCGCCCCAGAGCCCACGCTCAGCAGGGGCCCTGCCGGTTTTTACTAAACCCTTCCCATCAACAGCACCACTGCCGGATGACGTTGCAGCCAATGAGAGCTGCTAGTGTGGCGGCCATCTGGTTGTAGTCCCCCTCCAACAACCATGTGGGTTGCAGAGTTGCTGCTGCTCGTCCGGTCGCCATGGAAGAACGTCTCTGTCTGTGTGTCTGTACGACTTCCTTTGATTTCCTCGACATCCAAACAACTTCCCACTCAACCTTGTACGTCCTTCGGTCTTCGGCGATACGCCCGCCAGGCGTGACGTTGGCCGGATGGATGGTTGTTGAGAAAATGGAAAGAAAGGCCCAGATACAGACCGACGTACGGAGAGAGGCTCCTTCCATTGCAGTCAGTTAGATGTGCGTTTGTGCATGATTGGATCAAGTCAAGTCAGTTTTATTTGTGTAGTCCAATATCACACATTACAAACTGGCCTCAGGGGGCTTCACAGCAACACAACATCCTGTCCTTAGACCCTCACATCGGATAAGGAACACCTCCCTAAACAAACCCTTTAACAGGGAGGAAAAATAGGAAGAAACCTCAGGCAGAGCAACGGACCAGGATCTCTCCCCCAAGATGGACAGACGTGCAATGGTGTTGTGTTCACACAATTAACAAAGAGGATAACACAATTATAACGGAATTCTAAGATATTGGAATAACATGGTGAGCAGGATGCCAAGCAGTGTCCAGATGTCACCAGAACAGCCCAGGACCTGAGCCACACGACCACCATCACTATGTAGACCTGACAGGGGGACAGACTACACATGCACACAGGAGACTCACAACACACCATTCACATACACGGGAGAAGAGACATGTGTCACCCATTGGAGAGAGAGAAGGATACAACATGTAAACAGGATTAAAACATTGTATGGATTTAGAAGACAGATAAAGAGAGTGATGAGGAGGATGCCAAGCAGCATCCAGGTGGCAACCGCCATCATCGTAGAGGGGGACAGACTACACATGCAAACAGGAGAGACTCACATCACATCATTCACATACACAGAAGAAGAGAAATGAGAAGACATCATTCAGAGAGAAGAAGAAATGTGAGAGACCATCTATACTCGATAATCTCATCAGTAGGACAGAGTGAGGTGAATACATTGACACAGAAACCAACCCCCCATGCAGTACAGGCCATGAAGTATTCAATTTAAATGCCACTAATTACAGGTTAATGCACAAATATGATTGGAATTAAGGACTCTGTTACATCTGTCCCTCCTTCCACAGCCTCCACCTCAAAGGCTGCTTAACCTGAGCCCCTCCCCGAGTGTCGGTCTCTCTGTGTTTGTGTGTGAGTGGAGATAGGGGGGAGCAGAGCCTCACCAGCTGCAACCTCTTCCATAATCAAGCCAACCTGCTATAAAAGACCAGCACTGCCACGTCCACCCTGCCAGACCGTAGCCTCCGACCCGTCAGTGTGCTGCGTCCAGCCCTTGCTCACTAAATGAACCCGCTGTTTGACTGACATCCTCCTCTTCACTGCAGTCATCCTGCTCTGCCTCCGGTCCCTGTTCTCCAGGTTTTCTCCTGCTCCAGATCGCTGCTCTGCCCGGCTCTCTCCACCACCCACGGTCTCTGCCCCCGGTCCCGTTTCCCCAGCCCAAGGAGGCCCAGCCCAATTCCCTCCACTGTGTGTTGTCGCCTTAGCTGGCCCCCTGTAATAAACTCCGAAGTTAGCTGGAAGCAAGTTTTGTGTC
Source organism: Lampris incognitus (assembly GCF_029633865.1). Taxonomy (NCBI): domain Eukaryota; kingdom Metazoa; phylum Chordata; class Actinopteri; order Lampriformes; family Lampridae; genus Lampris; species Lampris incognitus. The sequence continues at coordinate 7,216 of NW_026611376.1, forward strand.
TGCGCCTGAGTCCTTCCTGAGTGTAACATAATCAGGTTTTGCAAACATTGTCCTCACAGGTTACAGAGATGGCCCAGGCCCTGGCTAGCCTGCAGCAACAACTCTCCGCCCTGAACCCCTCCCAACCAGTCCTGCCTGCCCAGTTGGTCCGCAGCCCCTCTCCTCCACCACGTGAACCATATGTGCCACCTCCGGAGCCATATGATGGCAATTTGGGAACCTGTAGAGACTTTTTAATGCAATGTTCATTAGTTTTTGACCAACAGCCCTGTACCTACTCCACTGACAGAGCTAAGATTTCCTACCTGATTGGCTGCCTCCATGGTCCAGCACGAAGTTGGGCTACGGCAGTTTGGGAAAAACAGTCCCTGATCTGTTCCTCATACTCCAACTTTCAGGAGGAGATGAGGAAAATGTTTGACCACTCTGTTCGAGGTAAACAGGCCGCCAAGAGAATGCTTTCCCTTCGTCAGGGCCGTCGCTCAGTGGCTGAATTAGCAGTTGAGTTCCGCTGCCTTGCAGCTGAAAGTGGCAGGAATGAGGAGGCGCTCCAGGAAACTTTCCATAACACCCTCAGTGACACCATAAAGGACGAGTTGGCATCCCGGGAAGAGCCTGGCGGACTCGATCGGCTTATTGACCTAGCTATCAGGGTGGACAACCGCCTTAGGGAGCGTCGGAGGGAGAGAACGGGTAAGCTATCCTCTGCTAACACCCTACCTCGTTCTTCTCCACCATCTACCTCTGTCTCCGTCTCTTCCAGAGTCCGAGCCTATGCAGTTAGGCCGAGCCAAACTCAGCCCTGAGGAAAGGCAACGCCGGTTAAGCACCCGGAGCTGTCTGTATTGTGGTCAGACCGGCCATTTCCTCTCCACTTGTGCCTTACACCCAGCAAAAAGGGGGGCTCAACAGTAGTGGGAGAGATATTGTTGGGCCAGACCTCAGATTCCTCTCCCCCAAGAATTCCACTAGATGCCACCCTCTCTTGGCTGAATCAGACGCTCCCACTACCTTTGGACCGTAATGTTGTGACCCAATTGGCACTGGAGACCATTCCACTGGAAAGACCCCTCACTGCCAGAGCCCTCAATGGACAACTCCTCCCCCGTGTAACCGAGAGAACGGAGCCAGTCAGCCTTCGTGTCTCTGGTAATCATCGGGAGATGATTGGTTTCCATGTCTTTGACTGCCCTGGTTCTCCTCTTGTCCTCGGTCATCCCTGGTTGGTTCTTCATAGCCCTCACATAGACTGGGCTGCTGGAAAGGTAATAACTTGGGAGTTTATCCTGTCATGCTAACTGTCTTCGTTCTGTCCTTGCTCCTGCCTTGTCTGTTCCTTCACCTGTTTCCGAGCCACCAGACCTGTCTTCGGTACCTGCAGTTTATGATGACTTAGCTTCCCACCTGCCCTATGACTGCACAATCGACCTTCAGCCAGGAGCTCCCCTTCCCAGCAGCCGGTTGTACAATCTCTCTCGCCCAGAACAACAGGCTATGGAGACGTACATCCAGGACTCCCTGGCTGCAGGCATCATCAGGCCTTCATCCTCCCCGGTGGGTGCTGGATTCTTTTTTGTGAAAAAGAAAGTTGGGACTTTGAGACCGTGCATTGATTTCCGGGGTATGAACAATATCACCATTAAAAATAAATATCCCCTGCCACTCATCACCTCTGCTTTCTCCCCTCTCCATGGAGCAACAGTGTTTTCCGAGCTTGACCTCCGGAATGCTTACCACCTTGTCCACATCAGAGAGGGGGATGGGTGGAAGACAGCCTTCAAGACACCTCTGGGCCATTGTGAATATCTGGTCATGCCATTCGGCCTTACTAACACCCCCGCTGTCTTCCAGGCTTTGGTGAATGATGTGCTGAGAGACATGATCGGACGCTTCGTTTTTGTTTACTTAGATGATATCCTCATCTACTACCTCGACACTCACCAGCTGCAAGTTCGTCAGGTACTCCAACGGTTGTTGCAGAACAAAATGTATGCCAAAGCAGAAAAGTGCGAATTTCACTCTGCAACCATCTCTTTCCTAGGCTACATCATTTCAGAGGGCCACTTACAGATGGACCCGGCAAAGGTCACTGCCATCACTGAGTGGCCAACCCCTACCAGCCTGAAGCAGCTGCAGCAATGTTTGGGATTTGCCAACTTTTATAGGCTTTTTATCTGCAAATACAGTCGCCTGGCAGCACCCCTCACGGCTCTTACTTCCACCTCCATTCCGTTCCGTTGGACCCCTGAGGCGGAGACCGCATTCCAGGAACTCAAACGGCGCTTCACTACGGCTCCTGTTCTGATTCAATCAGACCCGGAGGCTCAGTTCATCGTTGACGTGGATGCATCGGATACCGGGGTAGGTGCCGTTCTACAACGGATCTTAAACTGCATCGCTGTGCCTTCTTTTCCCGTAAGATCTCACCAGCAGAGAGAAACTACGACATTGGCAACCGGGAACTTCTGGCGGTGAAACTGGCCCTGGAAGAGTGGCGCCACTGGCTGGAGGGCGCCAAACACCCCTTCATCGTTTGGACCGTCACAAAAATCTGAAGTACAGCCAAGAGGTTGAACTCCCGTCAAGCCAGGTGGGCCCTGTTTTTTGACAGGTTCAACTTTACTTTAACCTATCGTCCTGGCTCTAGGAACATCAAACCTGATGCCCTCTCTCGTCAATTCACTGCGGAGACCAGCTCAGAACCAGATGCCATCCTGCCGTCTTCCTGCGTCATTGCTGCCGTTACCTGGGAAATTGAGTCCAGTATCCGCCAGGCCCAACAACATCAGGCCGACCCAGGTAATGGTCCACCTAACCTCCTGTTTGTCCCGAACTCTGTCCGCTGTGAAGTTCTCCAGTGGGGGCACTCGACCAGACTTTCCTGTCATCCTGGAGTCAATCGGACACTTACCTTCCTCTGTCGACGCTTCTGGTGGCCCACCACGGAAAGAGACACCAGGGATTTTGTCGCTGCCTGCTCGGTCTGCGCCCAAAACAAGACTTCTACCAGGCCAACATCCGGATTACTTCTTCCATTACCAGTGCCTAGCCGTCCCTGGTCCCACATAGCCTTGGACTTTGTTACTGGACTTCCTCCTTCCAGCGGTAATACAGTTATTCTCACAATCATTGACAGATTTTCCAAATCTGCTCATTTCATTCCCCTACCCAAACTCCCATCTTCCAGGGAGACTGCAGATCTCCTGGTTAATCAGGTGTTCCGGTTACATGGCATACCCTCTGATATAGTGTCCGACCGAGGACCCCAGTTCATTTCACAGGTTTGGAAATCTTTCTGTTCTGCTCTTGGTGCCACTGTCAGTCTCTCGTCTGGTTTTCATACCCAGACTAATGGCCAGACCGAGCGGGCAAACCAGGAGCTGGAGGCGGCATTAGGGTGTATGGTTTCTGCTAACCCAGCCCACTGGAGTTCAGAGTTGCCATGGGTGGAGTATGCCCACAATTGCCTCATCAGGAATGTCACCCTTTGAATGCTGCCTTGGCTATCAACCTCCATTATTCCCGGCCCAGGAAGAGGAGGTTACAGTTCCCTCTGTTCAAGACCACTTGCGCCGTTGCCGTCGCACCTGTACAAGAGCCCGTGCAACTCTCCTGAGATTTCTCCACCAGAGCCCAAACCCAGGCAAATCGTCGCCGTATTCTAGCCCCTATATACACCCCTGGCCAGAAGGTATGCCTCTCATCCCGGGCCATTCCACTGAGAGTGGAGTCCCGTAAGCTTTCCCCACGATTTCTAGGACCATTTGTGATAGACCGTGTCATTAATCCCTCTGCAGTCCGGTTGAAACTCCCTGCTTCCCTTGGCATCCATCCCACCTTTCACGTGTCTCATCAAACCTGTTCGCTCCAGTCCCTTATACCCCCCCAGCAGCAGCTCCCCCTCCATCCCAGATTATTGATGATCATCCTGCTTACACTGTCCGGCGGCTGTTGGATGTGCGCAGAAGGGGTCGAGGATTGCAATATCTGGTGGATTGGGGAGGATATGGCTCTGAGGAGCGCTGTTGGGTGCCCTGCCGCCACATCCTGGATGCTTCCCTTGTCCGAGAGTTTCACGCCCAGCACCCCGGTAGGCCTAGTCGGGCGCCAGGTGGCGCCCGTAGAGGGGGGGGATACTGTTACATCTGTCCCTCCTTCCACAGCCTCCACCTCAAAGACTGCTTAACCTGAGCCACTCCCCGAGTGTCAGTCGGGGAGTGGCTAAAACACTAAAATTTTGATCTCAACCAACAACCCCCTCCCCTCCTGCTCCTTCTCCAGCCCCTCCCTTCCTCAGATAGCACTTCCCCCCAAAAAAACTCGGTATTGAACGGTAAAGAAAAAAATAAGGTAAAAATATCTTCGGTATTTTTACCTTATATTTTGCTTGAATGTGCAGTTGTTGGCAACGGAGGAATTTGGAAATTTACTAGAAGTCGATTCCAACGCTGCCCGAGCTTCGTTGTCCGCCATTGTTATGGATTTCTCATGAACTCAGACAGCAACATGACTGACAAGAAGCAGGGACAGCCCCTCAACCTATCAGGGCGGAGAGGCGAGAGAGAGGCTCTGATTTGTCAAAGCGTACGGGAGCGGTAGCATTTTCAGATTCCTGAATATAGAGGCAGGGGACAACACTGAGATCCCCATTTATTCTCAGACCACTTATGTTACTGATAGCTGAAAGAGTATTATGGAATTTTTACCAAAAAAAAAAACAGTTACCAACAACCGCACCTTTAATATCTCTATTGAGTGTATATCTTGACAGAATATAGAATTTAAAAACCGGTCGTCATTTTGACCGCGCATGGTCGTTTTGGGTAGGAGTGAAATCCCGGGGGGATCTAGTTCTAATCCAAGATTGTGTTTTTTAATACTGATTGGCAAAAATAACAAAAAGAACTGATAATTACCGTTAAACTACTGGACCAATAAACAGTGTGGATAAGAGTAGTAGTGCCATTCAAATCTGTGCCAAAGTCACACGGTTGGCAGGTTTTCCACCATGAAGGAGAGGAGGAGGAATTTTTAAATAGGACCGTGATATGTACAAAGTTAATTAATCTGTTCGGACTATTTTGGTCTATGGAGGATGGTGGAATACACAAATGGACTACACTAAACTACAGCAGGTTGAGCAGGTTCAACAACTGGTGGCAAACATCCATATTTACTCTTTATCAACTTAATTTTTAGTTATGAAGAAATCAGTAGGAGTGTAGGAATTGATGTGTTGTGTACCTCCATGCTGTCTGTGTCACTGCCTGAGTGCTTGTGGTGTTGTAGGATGTCTTCTTTGTGATTGAATAGTCCTGGTAGTGTTGTAGACCACCGTGTCTACTTTATGCCTGAGTCCTTCCCGTGTAAGAAAGACGTGGTAGACAGTGCACCCGGCCCAGAGCCGGCCCAAGGCATAAGCGAACTAAGCGGCCTCTTAGGGAGGCCGCTTGAAATGTCAAACGCGACAGGTTGATAAACAAAAACTCAATATTTCGATATCATGTTAACAGACTGACAAATGAATGCTAGTGGTTTAATCATTTCCGTCGCCTATGTCAGAGCTGCGGTCCGGCTCAGGCGCTACAAGCTGACCCCATGAAGAGGCCGAACGTGTCTTTTTTTAATGCTATTGCAGACTGTAGCATTCAGTCTTTGGACGACCGCTTCCAGTCTCTGGGGGAAGTCAGAGACACCTTTTGAGTGCTGCTGAATTTCAGCCAACTTGACCCACAGACACGGAGGGATCAATGAAGGCTTCTTGGGGAGAAACTCGCATGTGGAGAAGAAGCGGACATTGACGGGGGTGAAGTTGCTACAGAAATGGAGAGTCTTCCAGAACTCCCCCAAGCCAGTATGACAACATTTGAGCTCCTCACTTACCTCTCTGAAAACCAGATTTGTGAGTTAAATCCAAACCTTTGGGTAGCTCCAAGGATAGCCTGCACTCTCCCTGTGACTGTAGCTTCTGCAGAGCGCAGCTTTTCCAAGCTGAAATTGATTAAAAAAACCACGCTCAACATCTTCCATGGCTCAAGAGAGACTGAGTGGACTGGCACTTATAAGCATCAGCAATACAGTTGGCCGCAAGATCTCCTACAATGACGTCATAAATTACTTGCCTCCAGAAACGCCAGGAAACAAAGATGTTAAGGAGAACGATAAATTAAAGCGCTTTATTTTGGGATACTTTCTGAACCATTAGCACACCTTTGAACACCACAGTTTTCCAAAAAGTGTTTATTCAGCTCCTTATTCTTTATTGTTAGATGTTAGAAGTTCCTCTGTTCATTGTATGCCATTATTTAAGTTTCTATTTAATGTATTTAATAATGTCTGTTTTTGCATTTGCATTTTATGTAAGAAAATAATTTACTTCTTTGTCACTGTTCTGCACTTCTGCACAGTTCAAAAGCAGTTGAAGCAGGTAACTTGTTCAGCAGATGAATTGTCTGCTGGTTTGTTTTAAGACTTCCCAGCACAGCTGTAAGTCATGACAACGGTGTGCTAACGACCAAGCATGGACATAATGCTGTCGGTGGTGGGAGGTGGGTTTAGCGGGGCGGGGGGGGGGCAAATCAAATTCTGCTTAGGGCCCCATAAAGCCTTGGGCCGGCTCTGACCTGGCCTGTCGCTCGGAGCCCTAGGAAGAGAGGGGTGCGTCAATGAGGGGTCAGAAGGCGAGAGGGTCACGTGGTTCATGTAGCCGCCGAATAGCTGCAAACGAAGCTCGGCGGCGGCTCATTTAAATGAGCTGCATAGCCGCGATTTCTGCTAACTACTAACCAATATTTTCAGATTTTCACATTTCTATATAGATATAGATATAGAAATATCCCAACCTGACACATATTCTATGCGCATGTGTAGGAATTGACGAGCTGTCACGCTTTAAATTACGTCGTTAATTTGATTCAAACGTGCTTGTAAAGTGGTCATCATTAAAATGTCAACCGTAGCTTCTTACCTGTAAATTAACCTTTGATTAAGGCGAGAAACACACCTTCGCCATAGAAACCCTGTTGCCCCGGGCCGCGCCGCTTGGAACCATCCGGGGCTTCCGTGATCCGCCATTGCTGTTAAATAATTGGCCCATTGGCGTCTACGGAGGTGACGCAACTCGCTCCTTCTAGGGCTCTGCTGCCGCCTGTCGGCGGCGATGCTGAACCGCTGCGCCGGTTTATGGGCTCCGAAACGTTTGAAGGCGACTGGCCAAGTGTTTTTTCTTTTTTGTTCTTCACAACCGACTTGTCTGACAAAGTGGCCTCGCTGTGTGTTTTCTTAGACATACACTCGTTCAGTAATCCATTCATTCCTGAGCCAACCTGCCTTTCCTGCTCTCAGGGTCGCTGGAGCCTATCCCAGCGGTCATTGGGTGGTGGGGGGGGGGAGACACCTATCACAGGGCCAACACACACACACACACACACACACACACACACACACACACACACACACACACACACACACACACACACACACACACACACACACACACACACACACACACACACACACACACACACACACACACACACACACACACACACACACACAATTTAGTACGGCCGATTCACCTGACCTACATGTCTTTGGGAGGAAACCGGAGGAAACCCACGCAGACAACATGCAAACTCCACACAGAGGACGACCCGGAATGACCCCCCCCCCCCAAGGTTGGACTACCCCGGGGCTCGAACCCAGGACCTTCTTGCCGTGAGGCGACCGCGCTGACCACTGCGCCACGGTGCCGTCAATTCCAAAAACCAAGAAACAAAATTCAAACGCTCAACTCAAAACGAAAACCATCAACAATCTTTCATTTTGGTTTCTATAGAACAAAGCAGGAAGTGGAAACACGGGATAAAAACACTTATTTCATTCTACCGTGTTTTCCCGTTTTACACTAACTGGTGAGCCTCATCTTAACGACCGCAACCATGCTAACCTGGACTCTTCCTGTTGGCATCGTTTCATCTTCCTGTTGGCATGGTAAGAACTTCCTGTTGGCATGGTTTCATCTTCCTGTTGGCATGGTAAGAACTTCATGTTGGCATGGTTTCATCTTCCTGTTGGCATGGTAAGAACTTCCTGTTGGCATGGTTTCATCTTCCTGTTGGCATGGTTAGAGCTTCCTGTTGGCATGGTTAGAGCTTCCTGTTGGCATGGTTAGATCTTCCTGTTGGCATGGTTAGATCTTCCTGTTGTTACGGTTAGAGCTTCTGGTTGGCATGGTTAGATCTTCCTGTTGTTACGGTTAGAGCTTCTGGTTGGCATGGTTAGATCTTCCTGTTGGTATGGTTAGATGTTCCTGTTGGCGTGATTAGATCTTCCTGTTGGCATGGTTTCATCTTCCTGTTGGCATGGTTATATCTTGCTGTTGGTATGGTTAGATCTTCCTGTTGGCGTGGTAACAACTTCCTGTTGGCATGATTTCATCTTCCTGTTGGCATGGTTAGAGCTTCCTGTTGGTATGGTAAGAACTTCCTGTTGGCATGGTTTCATCTTCCTGTTGGCATGGTTAGATCTTCCTGTTGTTACGGTTAGAGCTTCTGGTTGGCATGGTTAGATCTTCCTGTTGGTATGGTTAGATGTTCCTGTTGGCGTGGTTAGATCTTCCTGTTGGCATGGTATCATCTTCCTGTTGGCATGGTTATATCTTGCTGTTGGTATGGTTAGATCTTCCTGTTGGCGTGGTTAGATCTTCCTGTTGGCATGGTTAGATCTTCCTGTTGGCATAGTTAGATCTTCCTGTTGGCATGGTTAGATCTTCTTGTTGGCATGGTTTCATCTTCCTGTTGGTATGGTTAGATCTTCCTGTTGGCATGGTTATATCTTCCTGTTGGTATGGTTAGATCTTCCTGTTGGCATGGTTTCATCTTCATGTTGGCATGGTTTCATCTTCCTGTTGGTATGGTTAGATCTTCCTGTTGGTGTGGTTAGATCTTCCTGTTGGCGTGGTTAGATCTTCCTTTTGGCATGGTTAGATCTTCCTGTTGGCATGGTTAGATCTTCTTGTTGGCATGGTTTCATCTTCCTGTTGGTATGGTTAGATGTTCCTGTTGGCATGGTTTCATCTTCATGTTGGTATGGTTAGATCTTCCTGTTGGCATGGTTATATCTTCCTGTTGGCATGGTTAGATCTTCCTGTTGGCATGGTTAGATCTTCCTGTTGGCGTGGTTAGATCTTCCTGTTGGTATGGTTAGATGTTCCTGTTGGTATGGTTAGATGTTCCTGTTGCCTGTTGGTATGGTTAGATGTTCCTGTTGGCATGGTTAGATCTTCCTGTTGGCGTGGTTAGATGTTCCTGTTGGCATGGTTAGATCTTCCTGTTGGCGTGGTTAGATCTTCCTGTTTGTTTGATCCATACAGGCTCACAAAGTTGTCTCCAGTTTGACCACAGGCATGGTGAGCAGGCCAACATTTTGACATTTCTGCGGTTGTGTACCTGTGAGGCAAAACGCTCGAGGCGACATCCTGAATCATCTCTTCATCTTCTTTCAGAAGTTGCTCCTCAAAATGCTCGTTGATGCGAGTCTATTGGTGCTTTAATTCATCCACCCAAACCACCACCAGCGCACGTGTGACCACCAAAACTCTGGTCGGATGCACTTTTTAATGAACTCAGGTCGTGCTTGTGTGTGTATATATGTGCGCGCGTGTGTGTGCGCGCGTGTTTGTGTGCTTGCGTGTGTGCGTGTTTGTGTGTGTATGTATGTGTGTGTGTGTGTGTGTGTGTGTGTGTGTGTGTGTGTGTGTGAGTGTGTGTGTGTGTGTGGAGGCGGACCTTGCCTCAAGCTAAAGTCATTGAACAGTTAAGGAGTTCCTGCTACACTCCAGGCAAGAGCTCAAATGCAACCGTCTGACCAGGCGTGAAATTACCAACCTTTCATGGGCGCAACACACACACACACACACACACACACACACACACACACACACACACACACACACACACACACACACACACACACACACACACACAGCTGGGCATAGAAACACCCAGATATCTGCACACTGACACATGCCAATACACAATACACAGCAAAGTAAACATACAAATTAACACACACACAACAAAAACAACACTCATGTGTGTACATATATAGTGTACATATATCGTGTACATATGTGTTCATGTGTATATGAGCCGTTGCCATCAGGCAGACGGTGCAGATACCATCCCTCCAAACCAACTGGGCTCGCAGATCGTTCGTGCCGACTACCGGTGTTGCTGACCAAGCTGAAAAAAACCTTCCCTGAACCTGTGTGTGTTATAACATGTGTTATAATATGCAGAGCGCTGTGCAGATCTGCTGTGTGACGGTCTGTGTTAACGTTTATGTGTGTTATAACGTGTGTGCGTCATAAAATGTGCGTGTTATAACATGTGTGTGTTATAACGTGTGTGTCATAAATTGTGTGTATTATAACGTGTGTGCGTCATAAAATGTGTTTGTTATGGCATGTGTGTTATAACGTGTGTGTTTCATAAAATGTGAGTGTTATAACAGCATGTGTGTGTTGTAACGTAGAGCACTGTGCAGTTCTGCTGTGAGAAGGGCTGTGTGAGCGTTTGTCTGTTTTATAAAGTGCGTGTGTTGTAACGTGCATGCTATAACGTGTGTTATAATGTGTGGAGCGCTGTGCAGATCTGCTGTGTGAAGGTCTTTGTGAAAGTTTCCGTGTGTGTTATAACGTGTGTAAAATAACGTGTGTTTTATAACATTTTTACGCCTTATAACATTCGTCTGTGTTATAACATGTGTGTGTTATAGCACTGTGCAGAACTGCTGTGTGAAGATGTGTGTGAACGTTTCTGTATGTGTTATAATGTGTGTTATAACGTGTGTGTTATAACGTGTGTGTGTGTTATAACACTCTGCAGATCTGTCGTGTGAAGGTGTATGTGTGTGAACGTTCCGGTGTTCTGTTGTTGTTATTTTTGGTGTTGTAGGTGTCTGTGTGACGATTGCTGTGTGGCACACCGTGAGTTCCTGAAGAGACTAGGACATATCTACAGCTATGTTTACATGCACATCCTGTGGTTTGTCCTTATGAGGCTGGTTTTTCTTTCCCTTTTCTATCTGTCCAGGTCGGAGAGTACTGCTGGCGTCCTGTGTGGCTGCCGTTTCTCCCTCTCGTAGCCCCCTTCCCACCCACCCCTGTATGTCTGTCCCCTTCCCATCCAGCCCTGTATGTCTGTCCCCTTCCCATCCTGCCCTGTGTGTCTGTCCCCTTCCCATGCAGCCCTGTATGTCTGTCCCCTTCCCATCCTGCCCTGTGTGTCTGTCCCCTTCCCATGCAGCCCTGTATGTCTGTCCCCTTCCCATGCAGCCCTGTATGTCTGTCCCCTTCCCATCCAGCCCTGTATGTCTGTCCCCTTCCCATCCAGCCCTGTATGTCTGTCCCCTTCCCATCCTGCCCTGTGTGTCTGTCCCCTTCCCATGCAGCCCTGTATGTCTGTCCCCTTCCCACCCAGCCCTGTATTTCTGTCCCCTTCCCATCCAGCCCTGTATGTCTGTCCCCTTCCCATCCAGCCCTGTATGTCTGTCCCCTTCCCACCCAGCCCTGTATGTCTGTCCCCTTCCCACCCAGCCCTGTATGTCTGTCCCCTTCCCATCCACCCCTGTATGTCTGTCCCCTTCCCATCCAGCCCTGTATGTCTGTCCCCTTCCCATCCTGCCCTGTATGTCTGTCCCCTTCCCATCCAGCCCTGTATGTCTGTCCCCTTCCCATGCAGCCCTGTATGTCTGTCCCCTTCCCATGCAGCCCTGTATGTCTGTCCCCTTCCCATCCAGCCCTGTATGTCTGTCCCCTTCCCATCCAGCCCTGTATGTCTGTCCCCTTCCCACCCAGCCCTGTATGTCTGTCCCCTTCCCATCCAGCCCTGTATGTCTGTCCCCTTCCCATCCAGCCCTGTATGTCTGTCCCCTTCCCACCCAGCCCTGTATGTCTGTCCCCTTCCCACACAGCCCTGTATGTCTGTCCCCTTCCCACCCAGCCCTGTATGTCTGTCCCCTTCCCATCCACCCCTGTATGTGTGTGTTTTGTTTATCTGTCGTCTTGTTTCACCCCGTTTATTGTAAAGCCACTTTGAGTGTTAGAAAAGCGCCGTATGAGTTTAATTTTATTGTCGTCATTATTATTATTATTATTATTATTATTATTATTATTATATAGCTCTATTTACATACAAATTCTATATCTCTTTTTACACACACACTCTCTATATATTTACATACACATTCACATATATATGTACTTGAACTTTCCTCCTTGCAAGTAAACAAGAACATACAGAAGAACCCCCACACGAGAACATACACAAGAAAATACACAAGAAACACACAGAAGAACATGCACAATAATATACACAAAAAATACACAAAAGAACAGATACACGAACATAAACAAGAACACAGAAGAACACACACGAACATAAACAAAAAATACACAAGAAAACACACTCAAGAACACACTCAAGAACATAAACAAGAACACAAACAAGAACATAAACAAGAACACAAACAAGAACATACACAAGAACACAAACAAGAACATACACAAGAACGTACATAAGAACACAAACAAGGAAACAAGAACACAAACAAGAACATAAACAAGAACACAAACAAGAACACAAACAAGAACATAAACAAGAACACAAACAAGAACATACACAAGAACGTACATAAGAACACAAACAAGGAAACAAGAACATAAACAAGAACACACGAGAACATACACAAGTGTCACAATATTGCATATACACATACAAGAC
>NW_026611376.1:22500-27500 GCF_029633865.1 Lampris incognitus
ACACAACACTGAAAGATAACACAACTATAATGTTAAGATACCGAAGATATAATGTTAACACAACTATAATGGTAGGATAATACAGATATAACGTTAACACAACTATAATGGTAGGATAATACAGATATAATGTTAACACAACTATAATGGTAGGATAATACAGATATAATGTTAACACAACTATAATGGTAGGATAATACAGATATAATGTTAACACAACTATAATGGTAGGATAATACAGATATAACGTTAACACAACTATAATGTCCACACAATTATAATGTTAAGATAACACAACTATAACGTTAACATAACTATAATGTTAACACAACTATATGGGTAAGATAACACAGATATAATGTTAAAACAACTATAATGTTTACAACTATAATGTTAAGATAACACAGCTATAATGTTAAGATAACACAACTATAATGTTAACACAGCTATAATGTTAACACAACTATATTGGTAAGATAACACAGATATAATGTTAAAACAACTATAATGTTTACAACTATAATGTTAAGATAACACAACTATAACGTTAACACAGCTATAATGTTAACACAACTATATTGGTAAGATAACACAGATATAATGTTAAAACAACTATAATGTTTACAACTATAATGTTAAGATAACACAACTATAACGTTAACATAACTATAATGTTAACACAACTATAATGTTAAGATAACACAACTATAATGTTAACACAACTATAATGTTAAGATAACACAACTATAACGTTTACATAACTATAATGTTAACACAACTATAATGTTAAGATAACACAGATATAATGTTAACACAACTATAATGTTTACAACTATAATGTTAAGATAACACAACTATAATGTTAAGATAACACAACTATAATGTTAACACAACTATAATGTTAAGATAACACAACTATAACGTTAACATAACTATAATGTTAACACAACTATAATGGTAAGATAACACAGATATAATGTTAACACAACTATAATGTTAAGATAACACAGATATAATGTTAACACAACTATAATGTTTACAACTATAATGTTAAGATAACACAGCTATAATGTTAAGATAACACAACTATAATGTTAACACAACTATAATGTTAAGATAACACAACTATAACGTTAACATAACTATAATGTTAACACAACTATAATGGTAAGATAACACAGATATAATGTTAACAAAACTATAATGTTTACAACTATAATGTTAAGATAACACAACTATAATGTTAAGATAACACAACTATAACGTTAACATAACTATAATGTTAACACAACTATAATGGTAATATAACACAGATATAATGTTAACACAACTATAATGTTAAGATAACACAACTATAACGTTAACATAACTATAATGTTAACACAACTATAATGGTAAGATAACACAGATATAATGTTAACACAACTATAAAGTTTACAACTATAATGTTAAGATAACACAACTATAATGTTAAGATAACACAACTATAATGTTAACACAACTATAATGTTAAGATAACACAACTATAACGTTAACATAACTATAATGTTAACACAATTATAATGGTAAGATAACACAGATATAATGTTAACACAACTATAATGTTAAGATAACACAGATATAATGTTAACACAACTATAATGTTTACAACTATAATGTTAAGATAACACAACTATAATGTTAAGATAACACAACTATAACGTTAACATAACTATAATGTTAACACAACTATAATGGTAAGATAACACAGATATAATGTTAACACAACTATAATGTTAAGATAACACAGATATAATGTTAACACAACTATAATGTTTACAACTATAATGTTAAGATAACACAACTATAATGTTAAGATAACACAACTATAATGTTAACACAACTATAATGTTAAGATAACACAACTATAATGTTAACACAACTATAATGTTAAGATAACACAACTATACCATTAACATAACTATAATGTTAACACAACTATAATGTTAAGATAACACAACTATAACGTTAACATAACTATAATGTTAACACAACTATAATGGTAAGATAACACAGATATAATGTTAACACAAATATAAAGTTTACAACTATAATGTTAAGATAACACAACTATAATGTTAAGATAACACAACTATAATGTTAACACAACTATAATGTTAAGATAACACAACTATAACGTTAACATAACTATAATGTTAACACAACTATAATGGTAAGATAACACAGATATAATGTTAACACAACTATAATGTTAAGATAACACAGATATAATGTTAACACAACTATAATGTTTACAACTATAATGTTAAGATAACACAACTATAATGTTAAGATAACACAACTATAACGTTAACATAACTATAATGTTAACACAACTATAATGGTAAGATAACACAGATATAATGTTAACACAACTATAATGTTTACAACTATAATGTTTACAACTATAATGTTAAGATAACACAACTATAATGTTAAGATAACACAACTATAACGTTAACACAACTATAATTTTAACACAATTATAATGTTAAGATAACACAACTATAATGTTAACACAACTATAATGTTAAGATAACACAACTATACCATTAACATAACTATAATGTTAACACAACTATAATGGTAAGATAACACAGATATAATGTTAACACAACTAGAATGTTAACACAACTATAATGTTAAGATAACACAACTATAATGTTAAGATAACACAACTATAATGTTAACACAACTATAATGTTAAGATAACACAACTATAATGTTAACACAACTATAATGTTAAGATAACACAGATATAATGTTAACACAATTATAATGTTTACAACTATAATGTTAAGATAACACAACTATAATGTTAACACAACTATAACGTTAAGATAACACAACTATAATGTTAACACAACTATAATGTTAAGATAACACAACTATAATGTTAACACAACTATAATGTTAAGATAACACAACTATACCATTAACATAACTATAATGTTAACACAACTATAATGGTAAGATAACACAGATATAATGTTAACACAACTATAATGTTAAGATAACACAGATATAATGTTAACACAATTATAATGTTTACAACTATAATGTTAAGATAACACAACTATAATGTTAAGATAACACAACTATAACGTTAACAAAACTATAATGTTAACACAACTATAATGTTAAGATAACACAACTATAATGTTAACACAACTATAATGTTAAGATAACACAACTATACCATTAACATAACTATAATGTTAACACAACTATAATGGTAAGATAACACAGATATAATGTTAACACAACTATAATGGTAAGATAACACAGATATAATGTTAACACAATTATAATGTTTACAACTATAATGTTAAGATAACACAACTATAATGTCAAGATAACACAACTATAACGTTAACACAACTATAATGTTAACACAACTATAATGGTAAGATAACACAACTATAATGTTAACACGACTATAGTGTTAAGATAACACAACTATAATGTTAACACAACTATAATTTTAAGACAAATATAATGTAAAGATAACACAACTATAATGTTAAGATAACACAACTATAATGTTAACACAAATATAATGTTAATATAACGCAACAATAATGTTAAGATAACACAACTATAATGTTAACACAAATATAATGTTAAGATAACACAATTATAATGCTAACACAACTATAATATTAAGATAATACAGATATAATGTTAACACAACAATAATGTTAAGATAACACAACTATAATGTTAACACAAATATAATGTTAAGATAACACAATTATAATGTTAACACAACTATAATATTAAGATAACACAGATATAATGTTAACACAACTATATTGTTAAGATAACACAACTATAACGTTAACATAACTATAATGTTAACACAACTATAATGTTAAGATAAGACAACTATAACGTTAACACAACTATAATGTTAACACAACTATAATGTTAAGATAACACAACTATAATGTTAACACAACTATAATGTTAAGATAACACAACTATACCATTAACATAACTATAATGTTAACACAACTATAATGGTAAGATAACACAGATATAATGTTAACACAACTATAATGGTAAGATAACACAGATATAATGTTAACACAATTATAATGTTTACAACTATAATGTTAAGATAACACAACTATAATGTCAAGATAACACAACTATAACGTTAACACAACTATAATGTTAACACAACTATAATGTTAAGATAACACAACTATAATGTTAACACAACTATAGTGTTAAGATAAAACAACTATAATGTTAACACAACTATAATTTTAACAAAAATATAATGTAAAGATAACACAACTATAATGTTAAGATAACACAACTATAATGTTAACACAAATATAATGTTAATATAACGCAACAATAATGTTAAGATAACACAACTATAATGTTAACACAAATATAATGTTAAGATAACACAACTATAATATTAAGATAATACAGATATAATGTTAACACAACTATATTGTTAAGATAACACAACTATAATGTTAACACAAATATAATGTTACTATAACACAACAATAATGTTAAGATAACACAACTATAATGTTAACACAAATATAATGTTAAGATAACACAATTATAATGTTAACACAACTATAATATTAAGATAACACAGATATAATGTTAACACAACTATATTGTTAAGATAACACAACTATAACGTTAACATAACTATAATGTTAACACAACTATAATGTTAAGATAAGACAACTATAACGTTAACACAACTATAATTTTAACACAAATATAATGTAAAGATAACACAACTATAATGTTAACACAAATATAATGTTAAGATAACACAGATATAATGTTAACACAACTATATTGTTAAGATAACACAACTATAACGTTAACATAACTATAATGTTAACACAACTATAGTGTTAAGATAAGACAACTATAATGTTAACACAACTGTAATTTTAACACAAATATAATGTAAAGAT
>NW_026611376.1:32500-35435 GCF_029633865.1 Lampris incognitus
ACACACACACACACACACACACACACACACACACACACACACACACAAAGTCACAGCCACTCACATACCAACCACACACCAGTCACATACCACCCACCCACCAATCACACACTTCTAACACACCACCCACACACCACCCACACACCACCCACACACCAGTCACACACCACCAACACAACACACACACACCAGTCACACACCATCCACAAACCACTCATACACCACCCACACACCAACCACACACCACACACACACACACATACACATAACAGTCAGAGTCACCCACACACCATTCACACACCTCTCACACACCACCCACACACCAATCACACACCACCCACACACCACCCACACACCAATCACACACCACCCACACACCACTCAAACACCTCACACGAATCACGCGCCACTCACACACCACCCAAACAACACACACACACACACACACACACACACACACACACACACACACACACACACACACACACAAACACACCAGTCACATACAACCCAACCCCCCACACACCACTCACACACGAATAACACACCACTAACACACACCACCCACACACCACCCACAAACAACTCACACAACACCCACACACCAATCACACACCACCCATACACCACCCACCGATCACGCACCACTCACACACCACCCACACACCAATCACCCACCAATCACACACCACCTACACACACCCCACCGATCACACAACACCCACACACCACGCACACACCACATACACCAGTCACACACCACCAACACAACACACACACCAGTCACACACCACCCACACATCACTCACACACCACCCACACACCACACACACCACCCACACACCACTCACACACCACCCACACACCACACACACCACACACACACACACAGATAACAGTCACAGTCACCCACACACCATTCACACACCTCTCACACACCACCCACACACCACTCACACACCACACATGAATCACACACCAATCACACACCACCCACACACCACTCACACACCACCCACACACCACTCACACACCACACATCAATCACACACCAATCACACACCACCCACACACCACTCACACACCACCCACACACCACTCACACACCAATCACACACCAAGCACACACCACTCTCACACCACCCACACACCACCCACACACCACTCACACACCACCCACACACCAATCACGCACCACCCACACACCACTCACACACCAATCACACACCACCCACACACCACTCACACACCACACATCAATCACACACCAATCACACACCACCCACACACCACTCACACACCACCCACACACCACTCACACACCAATCACACACCAAGCACACACCACTCTCACACCACCCACACACCACCCACACACCACTCACACACCACCCACACACCAATCACGCACCACCCACACACCACTCACACACCAATCACACACCACCCACACACCACTCACACACCAATCACACACCACCCACACACCACTCACACACCAATCACACACCACTCACACACCACTCACACACCACACATGAATCACACACCAATCACACACCACCCACACACCACTCACACACCACCCACACACCACTCACACACCAATCACACACCAAGCACACACCACTCTCACACCACCCACACACCACCCACACACCACTCACACACCACCCACACACCAATCACGCACCACCCACACACCACTCACACACCAATCACGCACCACCCACACACCACTCACACACCACTCACACACCACACATGAATCACACACCAATCACACACCACCCACACACCACTCACACACCACCCACACACCACTCACACACCAATCACACACCAAGCACACACCACTCTCACACCACCCACACACCACCCACACACCACCCACACACCAATCACGCACCACCCACACACCACTCACACACCAATCACACACCACCCACACACCACTCACACACCAATCACACACCACCCACACACCACTCACACACCAATCACACACCACCCACACACCACCCACACACCAATCACACACCACCCACACACCACTCACACACCAATCACACACCACTCACACACCACTCACACACCACACATGAATCACACACCAATCACACACCACCCACACACCACTCACACACCACCCACACACCACTCACACACCAAGCACAAACCACTCTCACACCACCCACACACCACCCACACACCACTCACACACCACCCACACACCAATCACACACCACTCACACACCACTCACACACCAATCACGCACCACCCACACACCACTCACACACCAATCACACACCACCCACACACCACTCACACACCAATCACACACCACTCACACACCACTCACACACCAATCACACACCACTCACACACCACTCACACACCAATCACGCACCACCCACACACCACTCACACACCAATCACACACCACTCACACACCACTCACACACCACCCACACACCACTCACACACCAATCACACACCAAGCACACACCACTCTCACACCACCCACACACCACCCACACACCACTCACACACCACCCACACACCAATCACGCACCACCCACACACCACTCACACACCAATCACACACCACTCACACACCACTCACACACCAATCACGCACCACCCACACACCACTCACACACCACTCACACACCAATCACACACCACTCACACACCAATCACACACCACCCACACACCACTCACACACCACTCACACACCACTCACACACCACTCACACACCTCTCACACACCAATCACACACCAATCACACACCACCCACACACCAATCACACACCACTCACACACCACCCACACACCAATCACGCACCACCCACACACCAATCACACACCACCCACACACCACTCACACACCACTCACACACCACTCACACACCACCCACACACCACTCAC
>NW_026611377.1:0-30000 GCF_029633865.1 Lampris incognitus
TGGTAATAGGAGCACTAGGGGCTGTGACCCCCAAACTGGGGGAGTGGCTGCGGCAGAGTCCAGGAACAACATCTGAGGTCTCTGTCCAGAAGAGTGCGGTCCTAGGAACAGCTAAGGTGTTGCGCAGAACCCTCAAACTCCCAGGCCTCTGGTAGAGGACCCGAGCTTGAGGAAGACTCACACCACCCGAAAAAGGGTGAGAGGGAAATTATATATATATATATATATATATATATATATATATATATATATATATATATATATATATATATATCACTAATTCCACACTTGTATCGACCTTACATTAGACTGTAAGTGAAAAACATTTTTTGCATAACTTCACACAACTCGTAAGCATCAGCACTAGCATGTATGACACACACACACACACCACTCACACACAATCTCAGAAACTGTGTTTGTGTTTGAGTTGGTCTGAGCCAGAAAGCTGTGTGTGTATTTTCCAGCAGTTTACATGACGGCTGTCACAACTATCTGCAGAATCCACCGGCCCTTCCTTTTGACACGTGTGACCAACCTAAAACGCTGCCGGTGTTACTCCACACCAGGACTCTGGATAAACACAACACGGCTGAAAGGTTTTACTCACTGTTTGGTCAAACAACAGCTCTACTGATAGGCGAACCTGCAAGGAAGTTATAACACACACACACACACACACATAGTCACACAGAAGTACACACATACTCGCAAATCTATACTTGTGGGGCCCCCTCATTGACTACATTCATTTCCTAGCCCTTAACCCTAACCTTAACCTAACCCTTACCCTAACCCTAACTTAACCTGACCCTAACCCTTACCCTTACCCTAACCCTAACCGTAACCCTTACCCTAACTTTAACCCTAAGTCCCCATTAGGATAGAAAAACATGGTACACACACACACACACACACACACACACACACAGAAACAGGGAGGACGTTGTTGATGAAGTGTTAGTAAATACCCTCAATCATAATGCAGGAGGACGGTTATGCAGGGACAAACCCTGTTCATCCTTCAACCTCCTATTTCTCATCCTCTCCCTCACTCCCTCACTCCTGACACTCCTGACAGTCGGTTATTCAGACCTGTGCTACCCCCCCCCCCACACACACACACACACCTACCTGAACTCCTCTCTCTCGCTCTCTCTCTCTCTCTCTCTCTCTCTCTCTCTCTCTATATATATATATATATATATATATATATACATATACATATATATATCCCTCATACTCTCTCTCTCTCTCTCTCTCTCTCTCTCTCTCTCTCTCTCTCCCTCTGTCACTCTCTCTGTCTCGCTCTTTATCTCTCTCTCTCTCTCTCTCTCTCTCTCTCTATATATATATATATATATATCCCTCATGCTCTTGCTCTCTCTCTCTCTCTCTCTCTCTCTCTCTCTCTCTCTCTCTCTCTCTCTCTCTCTCTCTCAACTCACTCTTCTATCCTGTCCCATCTGTGACTTTCTTTTCCTCCCCCTCTACCTTCTTTCTCTCTCTCTCTCATCCATTTCTGTTTCCTGCCATCTCTCTCTCTCTCTCTCTCTCACCCTGCCCTCGCCAGCATCCTTCTGTTTGCAGTGCATTTTTCCGGGACATTTTTTTCATCCTCCTCATTTAGAGAGATGGATCGTCCTGTCAGACATCGCTTCCTGACTCCTCCTCCTTCCTTCTGCCTCCGCAACGCTGTGTGTGTGTGTGTGTGTGTGTGTGTGTGTGTGTGTGTGTGTGTTTGCTGTTGTTTTTTTAATCTATACATTTTTCATTACACATATGTCAGCATGTATAGCCGACATATAGAGCCTTGAAACCCAGACGCCTGCAGAAATGGAGGACATTTTGAGCCAGTAAATGTTTGGCTGTAACAGAAATATGACAACATTTCAGGGTCAAATATGAAACGCATGCATACATATTTTAAAAAAGAAATAGCCTAAACTGTCTAACTAATCTAATAAAAAAATAATCCATCCATCCATCCATCCATCCATTATCTGAACCGCCTATCCTGCTCTCAGGGTCATGAGGGGATGCTGGAGCCTATCCCAGCAGTCACTGGGCGGCAGGCGGGGAGACACCCTGGACAGGCCACCAGGCCATCACAGGATCGTATAATAAATAAAATAAATATAAAAAATAATTAAATATTTAAATAACAATAAAATAATGATAATATAATAACAATAATAATATATTTAGATAACAATAAAATAAATAATAATAATATTTCAAAAAAGTCTAATAAAAAAAGTAGTAAGTAGTGGTAGTAACTGTCCAACTGCAGTGGGACAGCTTATTTTTCCTCACAACAGGTCAATTCTTACAACGGTGGTGACAGAATATCATCTCTGTTGACGTTTTCCCGTCGACGTGTTTGCTTACAGAAGTTCTCTGGTCGAGCCACGCTGGAAGTCTGCAGTGTGCGTGGATCGGGTTAGGTGCCGCTACATGACTTACCTGCAGAGCATCTTGCGTCATTATGCAGGCTAATGTATGGGTTTTGAAACGTGCATTAATGTGCATTGATTATACATTCTGTCCCCATCTCTCCGGCCCCTGGAGTTTAGTGTCTGCTCTGCACAAGATTGGCCTTCAAATTGTTCACCGCCCCCACTTTTTGTGGCGCGCTCTCTCCTCCTCAGTGTGCTTGCGAGTTTGTGTGCCTACCCATTCAAGGGTGTCTCCACTTTATGTGTGTGTGTGTGTGTGTGTCCATGAATATGTATGTTTTGTTGTTCATGTGCTTGTCCATGCATTGGTGTTTGTGTGTCATGCCTGCCAGAGCCACTCAGCCACTGTGTCTCCACTGACCTGTCCCTGGTGCTGACTCAGGAAGGTTTTTAGTCCCCTCTGTATTATTCAGCAGGCTCGGCAAAGGTGCTAAACAGGAGTACGTCACATCAGAGGAGAATAGCATGCTAAGTGAGCTAGCAAAGCATAAGGAGAATGAAACCTTGGTAGCTTAGCATGCTACAGTAACTAGCATTTGGAAAATACAGTTTTGCAGATTAGCATACTAAAGAGACAGCCGCTTGGTGGTAGAAGTCCGCACGGGCGTATAACAGAAGCCCGAGCCTGGCCTCGAACCGCAACTTTCAGACCCTACCCGATTGAACCCGACCCAACTGTATTTCAAACAAGTGTGCTTGCTGTCGTTGCTTTGTGATAGATTATTCTCTGTCTGTCTCTCTGTGTCTGTCACTCTCTTGCTAATGATCAAGTACAATAAGAAAGGAAAATAAAGTAGATAAAGTGTCTTATTTTATCTTATCTTGCTCTCTCTTTGCCCTCGCTCTCTCACTCTCTCCGGCGGGATTCTCGGCTAGATAACCTGCCCTGCAACTGTGTGGAAGGGCCTGATAGCCTGACAACAAAAGTCTACACATTTGCTGGTCAGGATTCCAGTGTAGTGGGCATTTGCTTGGATGGGAGGAATGTAGATAATGTGGTTTGTCTGTGGCCAGCTGGTGTGGACCGGCAGCATTCCCCATCAAGGTCAGAATCGGAATCAGAAACACTTTGTCATTTCATTTCAAGCACTTGTGCACATGAAACGAAACGGGACTTTGTTTCCCCCAGCCCACAGCAGTGCAACACATATCCAAAAACTACAAGCACTACATATATCCAAACTAACACATATATCTAAACTAAACAAAAAAAAAATCACTTTCCAGGGGAACGAAGGCCAGCCAGGATGACTGTCAGAACTGCCGGTCTGCATGGGCTAGCAGTTAGCTTAGCCTGCCCCGCTTCCGCATCCTGTCAGACCGCCTTCGGTGTTTACTCTTCGGGCGCAGCTCCGGTCAGGGCCGTGGTCCCTGGGCCCACAGGATACGGCAGACCAGGCTCCCTCAGCCGATCCAATGCTAGCTCTCCCACCCAGACACCTTTGACCCACCTCCCTGCACTCCACACGACAACACTAAAAACACAGTTGAGGGTAGGCGAGGCCGCCACCAGACCGCCCTCGGTGTTATTGGAGATGCTGGTTTGCACTGCATGGGCTAACAGTTAGCTTAGCCAGCCCCGCTTCCATGTCTGACAGGACGTGGAAGCGGGGCTGGCTATGCTAACTGGGGGCAGGCTAAGCGGGGTGATTCCTCTTTGGGCACAGCTCAAGGAAGAGCTGTGGTCCCTGGGCCCACGGGATGCAGCAGACCAAGCTCACCCAGCTGATCCAGCTCCAACTATCCCAGCCACCAGACTTAGATGCAAATGTTGAGAAAGACACTGCATGGACGGTACTGGGTGAGGCCGCTGCAAACATGAATTCGCGCCGCCATCTTTCCACACCGGAAGCAGTACACCACACCGGTGTTGCTGCAGAGAGGACGTGCCAGTTTTCTTACTATCATGTCAGAATAGCATTGCAGCCCCTATATTGTATGTGTCCAGTGGGCTTTTTATCTGCTGTCACAACGAGGTCATAGTGTTTCCACGTTGAAGTAGCCTCCCCCCTGCAGGATTTTGAGAAGTTCTCCCTTTGCAGGTTTTTGTTTTATTTCTTCCACTATGGACCATTTGCTAGTAAATTAGGCCCGGGCGGGCCACATCGCCTACCTGAGCAGTGCGTGTGCACCATGGAACCTCTTGCTTTTATTTCACCACCCATGTTAACAGGTCAGAGCAGCCACGCAGCATGGCTCGAGCCCAGCGATGCATCACCTAGAGTTTAGGCGTCAAGCCTGTTTTCTCTGCATGAGGTGTGCGGTTCCCAGCAAAAATAGACAGATGAATAGAAAGATGAATAGAATGATCTGTTGAGGGTCATACTGACGTCATACCAGCAACATTACATAACTGACGCAGTTGCCTTTAGTTTCAATGTCTGTATCTGCAGAATATGTCGCAGACATGGACATTTTTTTTTAACCATTTTAGCAATTTAGGATTAAGCGGAAGCTGCATGTGTCTAAACTAAATATAAATGAAACGTGATTATTGATGGGCATTATCAAAGGACAACTCGGTGTAGGAAGATGGGCTGGCAGCAGCGACGCTGTCTGTGGACACCACATGCGTGCGAGCTGCTGCAGCAGTTCTGCGAGGCAGCTGGCATGCACAGCCGCCTCGCCAAGCGGTGTGGACCAGGCTTTCCCAAGTCTAACGTCAGACGTCACAGAATAGAAGACGTTAAGTCAGTTTTAATAACACTGAGGATTATAATGCTCATTTTAAATCTTTATCATCTCACCACAGAATACATTTTTAGATGCACTCAGTCACAAACATTTTTTGGTGGGGTACATTTCCATCTGTCTGTCTATCTGTCTGTCTGTCTGTCTGTCTGTCTGTCTGTCTGTCTGTCTGTCTGTCTGTCTCTCTCTCTCTCTCGCTCTCTCTCTCTGTCTGTCTGTCTGTTTTTCTGTCTCTGTCTGTCTGTCTGTCTGTCTGTCTTTCTGTCTCTCTGTCTGTCTGTCTGTCTCTGTCTGTCTGTCTGCCTGTCTCTGTCTGTCTGTCTTTCTCGGTCTGTCTGTCTCGGTCTGTCTGTCTGTCTGTCTGTCTCTCTGTCTGTCTCTCTCTGCCTGTCTGTCTGTCTCTCTGTCTGTCTGTCTGTCTGTCTGTCTGTCTGTCTGTCTGTCTGTCTGTCTGTCTGTCTGCCTGTCTCCCTCTCGCTGTCTGTCTCTCTCTCTGTCTGTCTGTCTGTGTCTCTGTCTCTCTCTCTCTCTCTCACACTACTCAGGCACCTTGCACATTTCTGACGCACACTTGTTGTTTGTTAGCGTTTTCCTCTGCACCGCCTTGTCATTTTTAAAAAGTTGTTGTATCTAGCTTTCTGTTTGCACTATATCCTCGTATTGCTGTATATATATATATTTCATAGTTTTTATCTTATATTTTATATTTCATATATTTTTATCTTGTACATTTATATTGTATCTTATCATACTCGGCGCACAGTCTGGAACGCGACCACAAAAAGCAGTTCACCTCATGTTGTAGGAGGAGTACGGCTGTGTGTGTGACGTGTAAACCTCTGCAATCTGGAATATAGCCCTGCCTGTTGTGAGACTGTGTGTGTGTGTGTGTGTGTGTGTGTGTGTGTGTGTGTGTGTGTGTGTGTGTGTGTGTGTGTGTGTGTGTGTGTGTGTGTGTGTGTGTGTGTGTGTGTGTGGTTTTTTTTTAACCAACACAATAAAGTGTAGCACTGACACAGGGCAACAAACAGGGCGTGACGCCGGGTTATCTTGATATAGCTACAGGAAGTCCAGGCGCCGTATTGGTCAGGCACCAAATCTTACTTCAGGTCAGGTGAAATCATTTTCATTTTCCACTTAATAAGTAGAACAATACATTGGTCCTGTTACTTGGACACAAATGAACTAACTGAATTTTGATGTATATATATATGTATATGTGTGTGTGTATGTGTGTGTGTGTGTATGTATATATATATATATATATATATATACACACACACACACACACACACACACACACACACACACACATACATAGATATACATACATATATACATACACACACACACACACACACACACACACACACACACACACACACACACACACACACATATATATCAGGTGGCCATGCCATTCGAAGCTGCTTTGGCTGTTATTTGCCTTTGTCCCAATCACTTATTTCAGGGTTTGGCATCATGGGTAGCTGCAGACAATGGCTCAGAAGAGCTTGTTCTGTTCCCTGTGTGCATTACAAGTCCAGGCCCCAGCCGCCAGTCTGAAATGAATCATCCCTACATGCGATGTGGGTTTTTTGGCATTTGCTGTGCTGGATTAGACTACATGATAGTGTTAATCGGGTGGCATCAGCTCATACCTCACTGATATAAGCCATTGGCAAGCAGTGCACATACCTCTTGGCATTTCTTCAGCCTCGTTTCTGGCTTCATTTTGTTTCGCCGCTCCTCCACACCCCCCCCCCACCCCGTCCCAAAACACATTCCTGCAGCTATGCACCATGAAACCTGGCCTGAGCCTTTATTGGGGTACAAGCGTGACATTTCAGCTTCATCTGAACTTTTCCTCTCCAACCCTTTCTCCGAGATTGTCTGCCACCGCTGTCCACTGCCTCCCTGTTTATTTATTTATTTGGACCCCCCCCCCCCTTTTTTTTCTCCCCAATTGCATCCGGCCAATTACCCCGCTCTTCCGAGCCGTCCCGGTCACTGCTCCACCCCCCCTGCCGATCCGGGGAGGGCTGCAGACTACCACAGGCCTCCTCCGACACATGTGGAGTCGCCAGCCGCTTCTTTTCCCCTGACAGAGAGGAGTTTCGCCAGGGGGACGTAGCACGTGGGAGGATCACAATATCCCTCCCCCAAACAGGTGCCCCGACCGACCAGAGGAGGCGCTAGTGCAGCGACCAGGACACATACCCACATCCGGCTTCCCACCCGCAGACACGGCCAATTGTGTCTGTAGGGACACACGACCAAGCCGGAGGCAACACGGGGATTCGAACCGGGATCCCCGTGTTGTTAGGCAACGGAATAGACCGCTACGCTACCCGGACGCCCCTCCCTGCATTATTTAAACGCTAGTGTCCCTGAATTAAATAATATCACCAACTCTCAGACAGCAGATCAGCCTAACTGCGCATGGGGTTAATTTAAACATCCTCCGTTTGTGCAGAAATGTTTTGGGTTTTTAAGAGGGGGGAACAATGTTTTGGACCCCCACAAGAGCTCTCTCGCTCCGCTATGTTTCTGGTTTCCTGCAGCAGTTGGTGGAGCATCCTCCCTCTATCTATATGCACGGGGGTGATCTGTTCCCATCAACAGGTATTGAGATGTGGATGCCTCAGAGGCTGGTGAGGAAGCTAAGTGGGATGCTAACACTAATCAAAGGCCTAAGAGGACTGTTGAGATGTGCCGGAGATGTAAGGACTGGCGGACAAAAAAAGAAGAGAAAAGCTGCAGAAAACGTGATAGCATGAGTCATGGTTTCCCACTGAAGTCTGTGATTTGGGTTGCCCTTTGAAAAAGATGATAATTTGAGATAATGATGAATTTGTGCAACTGGGCGCACATCAAGGAGAGGGGAGCTGCTGCGCTGGTACTCACACATACCTTCGATATCACACACACACACACACACACACACACGTATATAGACATGAAATTAGACTTCACACACATACACTGGGCATCTATACACAACGTTGCAATTAATATCCTGGATTATTTAGGCTAAGTTAGACATGCTCTTTGGTTTGTGCAGCGTGTGATGTATGGAGCTATCTGATGTGTGGAGCTATCTGATGAGTGGAGCTATCTGATGTGTGGATCTATCTGATGTATGGAGCTATCTGATGTGTGGATCTATCTGATGTATGGAGCTATCTGATGTAGTATTGAGCTATCTGATGTATGGAGCTATCTGATGTAGTATTGAGCTATCTGATGTATGGAGCTATCTGATGAGTGGAGCTATCTGATGTGTGGATCTATCTGATGTATGGAGCTATCTGATGTAGTATTGAGCTATCTGATGTATGGAGCCATCTGATGTAGTATTGAGCTATCTGATGTATGGAGCTATCTGATGTAGTATTGAGCTATCTGATGTATTGAGTTATCTGAAGTATTGAGCTATCTGAAGTATTGAGCTATCTGATGTGTGGAGCTATCTGATGAGTGGAGCTATCTGATGTGTGGATCTATCTGATGTATGGAGCTATCTGATGTAGTATTGAGCTATCTGATGTATGGAGCTATCTGATGTAGTATTGAGCTATCTGATGTATGGAGCTATCTGATGTAGTATTGAGCTATCTGATGTATTGAGTTATCTGAAGTATTGAGCTATCTGATGTATTGAGCTATCTGATGTATGGAGCTATCTGATGTAGTATTGAGCTATCTGATGTATGGAGCTATCTGATGTAGTACTGAGCTATCTGAAGTATTGAGCTATCTGAAGTATGGAGCTATCTGATGTAGTATTGAGCCATCTGATGTAGTATTGAGCTATCTGATGTAGTATTGAGCTATGTGATGTAGAATTGAGCTATCTGATGTATGGAGCTATCTGATGTAGTGTTGAGCCATCTGATGTAGTATTGAGCTATCTGATGTATGGAGCTATCTGATGTAGTATTGAGCCATCTGATGTAGTATTGAGATATCTGAAGTATGGAGCTATCTGATGTATGGAGCTATCTGATGTAGTATTGAGCTATCTGATGTATGGAGCTATCTGATGTAGTATTGAGCTATCTGATGTATGGAGCTATCTGATGTAGTATTGAGCTATCTGAAGCATGGAACTTTCTGATGTAGTATTGAGCTATCTGATGTATGGAGCTATCTGATGTAGTATTGAGCTATCTGAAGTATGGAGCTATCTGATGTAGTATTGAGCTATCTGATGTATGGAGCTATCTGATGTAGTACTGAGCTATCTGAAGTATTGAGCTATCTGAAGTATGGAGCTATCTGATGTAGTATTGAGCCATCTGATGTAGTATTGAGCTATCTGATGTAGTATTGAGCTATGTGATGTAGAATTGAGCTATCTGATGTATGGAGCTATCTGATGTAGTGTTGAGCCATCTGATGTAGTATTGAGCTATCTGATGTATGGAGCTATCTGATGTAGTATTGAGCCATCTGATGTAGTATTGAGATATCTGAAGTATGGAGCTATCTGATGTATGGAGCTATCTGATGTAGTATTGAGCTATCTGATGTATGGAGCTATCTGATGTAGTATTGAGCTATCTGATGTATGGAGCTATCTGATGTAGTATTGAGCTATCTGAAGCATGGAACTTTCTGATGTAGTATTGAGCTATCTGATGTATGGAGCTATCTGATGTAGTATTGAGCTATCTGAAGTATGGAGCTATCTGATGTAGTATTGAGCTATCTGATGTCGTATTGAGCTATCTGATGTAGTATGGAGCTATCTGATGTAGTATTGAGCTATCTGATGTATGGAGCTATCTGATGTAGTATTGAGCTATCTGATGTAGTATTGAGCTATCTGATGTATGGAGCTATCTGATGTAGTATTGAGCTATCTGAAGTATGGAGCTATCTGAAGTATGGAACTATCTGATGTAGTATTGAGCTATCTGATGTATGGAGCTATCTGATGTAGTATTGAGCTATCTGAAGTATGGAGCTATCTGATGTAGTATTGAGCTATCTGATGTATGGAGCTATCTGATGTAGTATTGAGCTATCTGATGTATGGAGCTATCTGATGTAGTATTGAGCTATCTGACGTATGGAGCTATCTGATGTAGTATTGAGCTATCTGAAGTATGGAACTATCTGATGTAGTATTGAGCTATTTGAAGTATGGAGCTATCTGAAGTGTACGCAAAAAGAAGTGCGCACAAAATCTCAAACGACTGCACCCAAATTACAGTCAAATGCAGTCAGCATTTTCACACATATATGCAAAAAAAAATAAAATAAAATAAAACAATCACATAAGTACGCACTTACCCCCACTCAGACACTGACGCCAAATACACAACACACACGCTGTGCACACACACACGATGTTCTAACCCCCCTACGAGGGGGAGAATAGAGTGAGCTACACCACCTGCTGCGTTTTGGATTGTATTAAAATTGTCCCAAGGCGGGGGGGGGAGCGGGGGGGTTACAGGGACAATCACAAGGTCACCATGAAATTTTACTTTACAGTGCTGCAGACAAGAGGAGAGGAGAGAGAGAGAGAGAGAGAGAGAGAGAGAGAGAGAGAGAGAGAGAGAGAGAGAGAGAGAGAGAGAGAGAGAGAGAGAGAGAGAGAGAGATATGGGGGGAACGAGAGGTAGACGGGGTAAGAGATATTTAGGAAGCATGTGTGCACATGCGTTGACTTGTAAGTCATTTATTCACGGGGGGGCGGGCTTTGTGTGATCGTCCTACGTGTGCAGGGCTGTTATCAGGAGTGAGGGGAGGGTGCATATTACAGCTATCACCTCCGCAGTCGTGCCACTAAAAGTACAGCGGCTGCAGCACAATACTCCCCGACGCTCCCTGAGGGGAATGGCCGACGACCTAATGTTGCTAGGCAACCAACAGAAACGCAGTAAGTAAAGCAACAGGTTGACAAATGCTGGTCAGCAGTGAAACTTTGGCGGGACGAAGAGGAGAAGTGAGACCGAAGAGGAAGTGGGGGGGGTATAAAGGAATGGGTTTAGTGTGTAGAGATACCAGCCGCCTCGAACCCTCTTTCACTCACCATACCACAGTTGTGAGCTTCGATACAGTGCTAGCTAGTGTAAACTTTCTTTTTTTTGGGGGGGGGATTTCCCCCCTTTTTCTCCCCCAATTGTATCCGGCCAATAACCCCCCTCTTCCGGTCGCTGCTCCACTCCCTCTGCCGATCCGGAGAGGGCTACAGACTACCACGTGCCTCCTCCGATACATGTGGAGTCGCCAGCCGCTTCTTTTCACCTGACAGTGAGGAGTTTCCCCAGGGGGACGTAGCGCGTGGGAGGATCACGCTATTCCCCCCAGCCCCCCCCCCCCGAACAGGCGCCCCGACCGACCAGAGGAGGCGCTAATGCAGCGACCAGGACGCATACCCACATCCGGCTTCCCACCCGCAGACACGGCCAGTTGTATCTGTAGGGACGCCGGCGGTAACACGGGGATTCGAATCTGCGATCCCCACACTGGTGTAAATTTTCAATATCCAATCCCGTGCCATGACGCCAAACCACGGCAAAAGAGAAAGAACTACAAAATACCAAAACATTCACCTCACAATATCGATTGACCTACCACAGAAGAAGGGTTTGTATTGAACTATAAACAGATTGGATTCCCATATGACAAAGCAATGCTGTCATCCAACCGGAAGTGAAATGGCGAGTCAGGAACAGTAATTAGGGCGAAAGTATCGTACCGTGTTCCTGTCCTGGGAGAGAGAGAGAGGGGGGGGGAGAGGGGGAGAGGTGTTGCTGTTTCTTCCCCTCTCTATCTGTGCCCGTGTGTGCGTCTCTTTGGGTCATTCTGGCAAACCAGCTTTGGTTGTGTGGCATGTAGGCTGCAGGACGGTGACGCCGGCGCAGTCTGGACAGCCAGTCTCGTCTGGGGGAGACGAAGACTTCAGCAGCGCGTAGTGCACTGAGAGGCCATCACTGCTGGCGTCCACGGCTGAGCCCTCCTCTGCTTGCGCTTGACGGCGTCCTGTGGCCGGTGGGGGCGCTCTCCGCCTCTCCGCCTCTCGGTATTCCGGGGCGCACCTACGCTAAACGCACTCGACATGACATGCACTCTTGGCTATGATATGATTGCTATGTAGCGCTTTGCGATGCCAGTTGGTAGCACTTTAATTAATCTGCTAATTGCCGACTGCCTTGTAAGTCGGCTTGGATAAAAGCGTGTGCTAAATAATTAACTGTGAATGTGGGGTGTGGGGGGGGGTGCGGTGGGGGTGGGGGGGGTCTGCAGCAGAAGACTGAGCAGGGGCCATGTCGGTGCGCGGGTGCAGCTGCAGTCAATTAGCCGTCAGTCTGTCTCTCCCAACGGGGCTCGGACCGAACATCTCTTGGATGTACATACAGTGTGGGGCGGTATGGCTCAGGAGTAATCTAGTAACCGGAAGGTCGCTGGTTCGATCCCCAGCTTCTCCAGAGTGTGTCAAGGAGTCTTTTATTTTTTGGGGGGGGGTTCCCCCCCTTGCTTTTTCTCCTCAATTCTATCCAGCCAATAACCCCACTCTTCTGAGCTGACCCCGTCATTGCTCCACCCCCTCTGCTGATCCGGGGAGGGCTGCAGACTACCACATGCCTCCTCCTATACATGTGGAGTCACCAGCCGCTTCTTTTCCCCTGACAGTGAGGAGTTTCACCAGGGGGACGTAACGCGTGGGAGGTTCACGCTATCACCCCCCCCCCCAAACAGGCGCCCTGACCGACCAGAGGGGGCGCTAGTGCAGCGACCAGGACACATACCCACATCCGGCTTCCCACCTGCAGACACGGCCTGTAGGGATGCGGTCCTTGTTTCAGTGGTAGCCCTAGATTTAGGCTAACGTCCCACTGTTTGCTTGTTTTGTGTGTCCACGTTGCGTCCCTAAGTAAAGGCACATGCTCTGTTCCATAACTACACACATAGGCTAACTGCACTCTATAACGAATGTGCATGTGCAGCGCACACGCCCCGACACACACACACAGCCCTCATAAAGACGCCTCTGTGGCCTGCCAGAGGCGCTAGCTAGCATCTCTGCAGCATCCTCATCTCTCTTCCACCTTCTCTCGTTAGCTCCTTTCTTTCTGTTTCTATTCCTATATTTGTGGAGATGGACGGAAAAATGCCTCGTTTCTCTCCCTCCTCTCATCGGGCCCTCCCTCTATTTTGGGGGTCCCAGTCCCCCCTTTCAGGTTTTCACTGCACATGGAAAATACATGCAGTCAGCTGCATGACGGAAGCTGGATGGTTTTAACAAGGGGACGTAAACCGCCGCCCCCTCCCCCAAAGTGTCACCCCTGAGTGGGTGAAGTGTGAAAACACAGGAGTAGAGGGAGGAGGAGGAGGAGGAGGCGAAGGAAAGAGATGTCGCATTTCTGCAGAACTCTTCTCGCCAAATGTCCAGTTTCCCCCCAAATTTAGAACAATAATCCAGTCGATGTTTCCATCGATAATCCTCTTCTTCTTCTTCTTTTTAAACAATGGCAACGCTAACTTCGCTCCGTCTGGAAATATTCTGCACATGTGGGCTGTCAGTCTCAGCGAAATGAAGACCACAAAGCTGCTAAGTTAACACAACTGCAAGCAACACACCAGGCAGCAGAGGGGGGAGAAGATGGCTCAGGGTGGAGGGGATGGATGAGAACCGGGGGGGAGGGGGGGGGGTAAAAGCTAGAGGAGGTACGATGTGGGGGTGAGGCCGATGCTGACCAAAGATGACACCCCTTGGCATGCAGTATTCAGCCCCAGGCTGTGTGTGTGTGTGTGTGTGTTCGTGTGTGTGTGTGTGTGTGTGTGTGTGTGTGTGTGTGTGTGTGTTTTTCACGCCTCCATGCGTGTGTGAGCATGACTGGGAATCAGAGGAGAATATTTAAAGCTGATTTGTCATGAGTGGCAAAACAGTGGAGCCAGAGCAACCTCTGATAAGCAACACAGTCACACACACACACACACACACACACACACACACCACACACACTTTACCTGCTGTATACAAACTACACAGGGTAAGTCCATCCACTGCAACCAAGACAGACTACAATATCAGCGCACACATATACACAAACAAACATTTGCCCGTGTGCACACACACACACACACAAACAGAGAGAAAGAGATACACAAACACACACACACATGCACACACAAGGCTTGAGCTAACGTGTACCCACAGGGGAAAAAAATCTCTGGTTGTTTCCCATGGGGAGGAAGGACTGTGGGCATAAAAAATACAGTTTCTCCTCCATTTCACAGCCAGCATACAAATAAACACACACACACACACACACACACACACACACACACACACACACACACACACACACACACACACACACACACACACGTATTTGCGTATAGAAACAAGAATACACATATGAACTACCTGCACAACACAAAGCATGCTCTTGCACACACAGAAGCAGATGCACAGACAAGCACACACACAAACAGCCATGCACAAAACCCCACACAATTAGTAGCACAGATTTGTGTGTGTGTGTGTTTGTGTGTGTGTGTGTGTGTGTGGGTGGGGTGTTTAGTAGCAGATTTTGTGCTAATGGGCAGTGTTTTACACTGTTTTCCGAAACCCAGATGAGTAAACAACCCAGCAGACAACCGGGACGGACAGCGGCAGGTACTGCATGCCGGAGTCAGAACAGGGTCAACTCTATTGCCCTGTTACTTCCGGTTTCTATTTTATCTCATTTATTTATTTATTTATTGGGGGGGGTATCTAGTTATGTGATGATAAAAGTCAATCATATGTTGAGTCCATTTAAAAGGAGCTAAAGTATCATAATGTTTTTGCTAGGGCACAACACGACTTGCAGATATGAGGGGGAGGGGGGGGGGTTGAGGGGGAGGGGGGTTGCCCGGGGGTCGTTATCGAAATGACGTAATGGTCTTTAAGCGCTTGCACTCCTGCACTGATGCGTGCAGGAAACACGAGCCCGGCTGGGTGTTGCTGCGCTCGCGGTCCTCAGGGGACGACGCATCGATCGCAGCGGACCGGCGCGCGGTCCATGAAGCATTTGACATGGACGCTGCTGGTGACGCCAGGCGTCAATAGAGATCGCCGGGCCGCAGCTGCCTTCCTGTTTGTGTTTGCTGTTTGTGTGAGGGGCAGCCGAGCCAGGTGTCTGATCTGATTAGCTGCTGTTATTCACACACGTACACGATGGCCAACCATTCCCCCCTCCCCTCCTTTTGCTGACGTTGAGAAGTGTAGCTAGCATTTGTTTTGTTTTGCAATGACATCATCGATTGTAGGATGTAAACGATGCCTCTTAAAAACAGTAGCGGTCTATTCCGTTGCCTATCGACGCGGGGGTCGCAGGATCGAATCCCCGTGTTACCTCCAGCTTGGTCGGGCGTACCTACAGACACAATTGGCCGTGTCTGCGGGTGGGAAGCCGGATGTGGGTATGTGTCCTGGTCGCTGCACTAGCGCCTCCTCTGGTCAGTCAGGGCACCTGTCGGGGGGGTGGGGTGGGGTAGCGTGATCCTCACGCGCTACGTCCCCCTGGTGAAACTCCTCACTGTCAGGTGAGAAGAAGCGGCTGGCGACTCCACATGTATCGGAGGAGGCATGTGGTAGTCTGCAGGCCTCCTCCGGATCGGCAGAGGGGGCGGAGCCCTGGAATGAAGTTAATCATGAAGCCGCCAGCCGGTGATCAGAGGAGGTTGGATCAGTTCATCTGGATACAATGTTTATCGACAGATACATTTCATCACTCATCTAAGTGGCCTCTTCAGTCTAAGCTGACTGCAGGTGCCCCCCCCCCTTATAAACAATGCAGTGCAATACAGCTGCATAATGACCAGTTTGATATGCAAATCCGGGTGTGACCATTAACCCGAGTTTAGTTTGGAACCGCAGGGACACCTGCAGGCAGTCTAGAGGGAAGATGCCACCTAGTTGAGTGATGGAACGTATCCGTCAGGAAACATTGTATCCAGATGAACTGATTCCACCTCCTTTGATGTTCTCACCTGGATTATTGAGCCCGCATCACGACGCTAGCTGGGGATTGTAAACACGGTGTCAGTTGTCTCACAGGCCTCGCTTTTGATTCCAAGTCACAAAACAAAATTAAAAACGTTGATCGAATCGATGGTTTGTTTCCGTGTCTTCGGGTCATGTGGCGTCCACCCATGTGCCTGTGTGTGATGCCCGGGGGGGGGGGGATTATCAACACTGGCTGAACCGGTTGAATTTTACAAACCCGAGCGAATGATTAAGTTGCCAAAAAAAAAAAGTCTTTACGTTTGAGCAAAAATTCCACATGCGTTCCTCCTCCGCCGACTTGGAGACGGCGACTTAAAATGCCAGTCACCAGGAACGGGGGGCCTGCCCGCACAGAGCCTTTTCCTCGGGTGAGCTGTCTTTTGTCTCAGAGTGAATGTATTATCTGTGCCCTGTTAGCTGGTGCAGGGGCTTATGAGAATTCATTTTGAGAAGATGAAAGCCAGACAGGAAATGTTAGACTGGGGATGGCGGTTGTAGGAAATGGGGTTGTCTTATTATAGGTAACGTCCTGTGGGAGTTTCTCTGAGGGAATGTATCATAAGCAAGCTGTCCGTCACGTAGGAGAGGGACAGATACTTTGCACGGAATTGAAACGTGGATTGAGAAGTTTTTTTCCCCCTCCCATCCCTATACTTTACATCCCCTATTCTAACAGTTTTACATACTTTTGTGTCGAGTAATGGCACCGGATCTTTCTCCTTTTGTGGTCTCTAATATTCCTCCGCTTATCAAGCCTATTTAATCGCGCCGTGCTCCCTGGCTGCTGTGTCGGGAGGCTGTGATTGGCACTTGAATCCGAAATAAATCTCCCGGAGAACATCACACCCCAGCACTGGAGGTGGGACAGTCGGTTTTAATTAGTGTGAATTCACGCATACTTTATAAATACAGATGCGACAACATGCCCGCAAATGCAAACTGTGCAACATGCACTTTCAAGCGACAAGACTGTGAATTTTGCACGCACACACACACACACACACACACACACACACACACACACACACACACACAAATGCTCAAGTACACACATTTCACTGGCACTATATGTGTGCATACGTATACAACCACACAGTATCGCCGATGCGGTTATTTAAGTGTTATATCAGGTGTGTGACGGTTTAATTGCTATTGTCAGACATTGCCTGGTTGTGTGCGTGTCTAATTCTGGCAGTGTGAGTCATCCTGTGGGTGATATTGTCGGTGCTATTGACATCACCGCACTTACAATACAGAACTGAGTCTCAGTGGGACTGCACTTTGCTTTCTGTAAAGTCTCTTTGCCTACGTGTACAGCGTCAGGGATGGTGGCTTGTTGCAGACGGTGTTGTGGAGGCACGGTTTAGGAAACGCTTTATCTAGTCACATCGTGGGTCATCGCTTGACGAGGAGCGCTGCACAAGTTCTATGGGCTAGAATTTACACCATAAGGGAGCACAATGTGAGTTGCATGCATTGGCTTTAAGTGACTCTTGAGATTGAATTCTACACAGTAGGATTTGTAGACCTGTCTGACTTCCAAAAGTTGAAATTGCATTTTCTTCCTGCCATTAATTTTCTCTATGCTAAGTTTGAATTTATCTGAAAGAAAATCTGAGCAAATTTACAACCTTTAATCCAAGTACTATTTTTGTCCAATGGACAAACCATGATTTCAACTTGGATTCTCTGTAAGCTGACTGGCTTTTTACAACACAACCTCAGAGTCAGAGTCAGAATCAGAGTCAGAAACACTGTATTTGTCATTTCAGTTCATGCACTTGCACACATGAAATGAAATGAAACTTTGTTTCCCCTAGCCCCCAAACTAACACACATAGCTAAACTAAATAATAAAAAAATAAAATAAATCACTGTCTAGGAGAACGAACGCCAGCCAGGATGACTGTCGGACCAGCCATCTGCATTGGCTAGCAGCTAGCTTAGCTTGCCCCGCTTCCGCGTCCTGTCAGACCCCCCTCAGTGTATCATCTTCGGCGCAGCTCCAGGCAGGGCCGTGGTCCCTGGGTCCACAGGACGCAGCAGACCAAGCTCCCTTAGCAGATCCAACGCTAGCTCTCCCACCCAGACACTTTTGACACACCTCCCTACATTCCACAAGACGACACTAACAACACAGTCAAGGCTAGGTGAGGCCTCCGCCAGACCACCCTCGGTGTTATCGGAACTGTTGGTCTGCATGGGCTAGCAGTTAGCTTAGCCTGCCCCGCTGCCGAGTCCTGTCAGACCACCCCCGATGTTACCTCTTCAGGGCACAGCGCCAGGCAGGGCTGTGGTCCCTGGGCCCACAGGACGCAGCAGACCAAGCTCTCCAACCGATCCAGCGCCAGGTCTCCCAGCCATCAAACGAAGACAAACAGACACAGACGTGGACAAAGACACTGCATGGACGGTACTGGGTGAGGCCGCTGCACATGTGGATTCGCACTGCCATCTTCCCACACCGGAAGCAGGCCAAGATTTTCAACATTATCAAATTAGTCAAGTCAATTTTATTTGTATAGCCCAATATCACAAATTACAAATCTGTCTCCGTGGGCTTTACAGCAACACAACATCCTGTCCTTAGACCCTCACATAGGATAAGGAACAACTCCCTAAAAAAAAAAAAAAAAACCTTTTAATCCCTCCAGTTTATCAGCAACCAATTTAAGGCTTTAGCCCTTTGTGTTTCTAATCAAGCAGGCATAGGGCTGTATCTGAAGTCGTGGATAAACCTATTCCCCAGCAACAATTAAACGCTGATAAAGATATCATGAAAGCAGGGACATGAAACGCTGAATGGAGTGTGCAAATCTGTGAAATGCAGAATTTATTTTTCTTCAACGTGAATGTGTTTGAGTTGTTTTGCAAATTCAGATGCAAAACACAAAAGTCGATGTCAAGAATCATGCAAATATTGACCGTACAATATCCCATTTCAGTTTTTGTAGTTAGCATGCCACCCCATATAGCAGGGGCGATTCTAGGCTCAGAGCTTTAGGGGTGCTGAGCACCCAGAGTGCTGGCCGGCCAGGCAAGATACATTTTGGGGGGTGGATCAAACCATTTTCGAAGCATGGGGGGGTGCTGTATTTTTGTTGTTAAAATATTACGTTTAAACCATAAACTGGGTATGGTTTTGACATTTCTTCAGCTTATTAAACATGGACATACAGTAAAAAATAAAAAATCTCTTCAATTTTAGGGGTGCTGGGGTTCAATTTAGGGGTGTTGCAGCACCCCCAAAAAAGGGCTAGAAACGCCTATGCCATATAGTATTGATGTCAATTCACTTTGGATTTGCAAAGATTTAAAAAAAAAGAAGAAGAAGAAGACCCATCAAGCTTTAAAGTGCAGACCAGAATAGCCTTGATAGGGCACTCTCCCTCTTCATTCATATCCTGACGTGCATTTGCAAAAATCCCCCTCTTCCCGTGCAGGCCTTTCTCAATAGGCTCCTAAATGAAATGTATCGGTTCCATTAATTTGCAGCAGTGTCTTGACATCACCGGAAGATTTATAATAAGGTCAGAGATATAACCGTAGAGCCACCCCTGGGAGTGCTCGGGGCTGTCGGCGTTAGCCGATTTGCATGCTAAATCACTTCATTGTTTTCCTCCTACTTATTCGCTCCCCTTTTTTTTCCCCATTTTCCCACTTAGTAGGCGCATGCACTCGCACGCACACTTGAATAGTCATGGAGGGCATTTGCAGACACACACACACATTCACATTCCTTCATATATTTCAAAAGTCCCATTAACATCCCTCCTGCCTTGCGGGGTAACAGACAGAGATGGGGGCTTTTCAGGTACAGTCATGGCTTTAGCTACAGACCTTGAACATTAATAGTAGAGGCCATCACATATATGCCTTCATTCCCTGTCTGTACAGTGGTCACCAACCCTGCTCCTGGAGCGCCACAGCCTTGCCGGGTTTTCACTCCAACCCGAATTCAACACGCCTGATTCAATGAGTCAAGGTCTTGTTAAGTAGCTAATCAGTAGAATCAGGTGTGTTAAATGAGGGTTGGAGCGAAAACCCGGCAAGGCTGTGGCGCTCCAGGAGCAGGGCTGATGTCCGCTGGTAGAAGCTGATCAGAAGCAGTCATACTTTTTAAAATAATGCACAAATTGCACAATTATATATATATATATATATATATATATATATATATATATATATATATATATATATATATATATATATATATATCAAAGATGCACCCAAAACTACAGTATCCTTATCAGTTTAACCCCGTCCTTGTCACTGCAGGCTTAAAGCAAGCAAATTATCCAGGAGTTGGAAACAAAGGGACTACTGCATCGTTTACTCATAGTCGATGAACGAGCGAAATGACATCACTTAAGCCTTTTCTGTGTTAAAGGGAATTTATTCGCTTGCCCGCCCGGCCGAACAACAGCAGAATGAGAGAGAGGCTGCATCGACACGCTGCAGGAGAAACTCCCCAAGCATGTTCACGTTGTAGGAGGCCAAATCCAGGCATATAGACAGAAATGTAAATGTTATGCCGATACACAAACACACACATACAGACACACACTCCTTCACATGCATATAGCGGTCTGTTCCCTAGTGACCTTAGCAGGGGAGCGTTCCTGACTCGTAAGCACTTTTACAGCTGAGTGATCCCACACAGTCAGACCTCTGATCAACAGAGCGGAAGAATTACTTTATAAACACTCACACAAAAACGCACACACACACACACACACACATATATACACCTATACATACAAGCGCCATACTATGCATACACACATAGTATGGATGCTTTCGGAGTCCCCGTAGGAAAGGCGAAACTCTGTTTGCAGATGTGACGGGGCGAGATCTCATCCACACAAGAGCACCGAGGCAGCGGTGGGACAGACAGGCTGACGTAGGCCAAGAAAGGGGGGATGAGAAAGAAGAGGGGAACACATGGGATGAAGTAGAGGGAGGTATAGAGGAGGGGGATGAGGGAGGTAAACTAATGAGGTGCAGTAATGGGCCAAACCTTCAGCATCATCTCCCAAGTGTGCTGGCTGCTGTATCCTCGAGTTACAGGCAGCCCTGTCTCCAAAACTACACACACCCCTGGAAAAGAAGAAGGAAGGTCAGAACCCCGTGTATGGCTGCACCGTATATGGTCAATGTATGAAGGTGTGGCCAGTTAGTTCCAGGGCCAGTGGTACTGTCTATAATGTGGATTCCTGCATATGGCCATCTGCTATGTTCTGTAGTGGTCCCAGTAATATTAGTTGTTGAAGTGGACTGAAGGGCGTCCGGGTAGCGTAGCGGTCTATTCCGTTGCCTACCAACACGGGGATCACCGGATCGAATCCCCGTGTTGCCTCCGGCTTGGTCGGGCGTCCCTACAGGCACAATTGGCCGTGTCTGCGGGTGGGAAGCCGCATGTGGGTATGCGTCCTGGTCGCTGCACTGGCGGCGACTCTGGCCGGTCGAGGCGCCTATTCGGGGAGGGAATAGCGTGATCCTCCCACGCGCTACGTCCCCCTGGTGAAACTCCTCACTGTCAGGTGAAAAGAAGCGGCTGGCGACTCCACGTGTATCGGAGGAGGCATGTGGTAGTCTGCAGCCCTCCCCGGATCAGCAGAGGGGGTGGAGCAGCGACCGGGACGGCTCGGAAGAGTGGAGTAAAAAAAAAAAGGAAAACATGTACTGAAGTAGCATATCCCCACGACATGGTTAAGCTATGTTTGAGATGTTCGAGTAAAAAAAAAGAAAAAAGGTTATAAATGCAGTTGTTTTCCACTCATATCTTGGGATGTTTGATTTGAAAGATGAGATAATTTAATTGTAATCATGACTGTCCTAATGATCTGTTAACTCCCCCTCCTCTTCCATCTGTTTCTATCCGTGGGTGCCGCTCGTTTGTCTAAGCCTCACTCGGTACTGACAGGCCGATTCACACTTGCACCCGCTATCTGCCCCGTCTCAAGGCCCGATTCACAGAAGGTGTTACACTAATGGTATTACAGCGCAAACGCACCCATTAAGTTTTGCGGCCGAGTGAACTTGCCCTTGTTTTGTGACTGATTGCAGTTATATCCCTGTGGCAAAGTACACACGGTGGCTTTGTGCCAAGAACACAGTTGGCAGGTTCATTGGCATCCTGGATGTCATCAAATATAGAAAGAATTGTTTGACCTGGCAACCTGTACCAACCTGGCAACCTGTATCTGTGAATGATTTCGGTCTCGGTTAAATCAAGAAGGGGATATTCTCTCCGTCGCAGTGCCCTCTCATGAGCCCGCCTGGCATGCCGTCGCCTGGCTACGGTCCCTGCCGCCCTGGTCACTGGGAAGCCTGGGCGTCCGTTCCGCCCAGCTCTCTGAAGACACACTCTACCTGCATCTGCCTATTGCAGTGAGCCTCATTTGCATAGAAAGGGACCAGTTTCGCGCCAAATGTATGCATATTACCTCATTTAAATATGTGCACATAGCACCGGAGCACCAAGCACAGCTGCACGTCACCTTTTGCGGGTGCTTTGAGGTTTACACGTTCGTTTGTTTCTCTTGTCTTGTTTGTGCAGGTTTAGCGGCCGCCAAAGCCGCGCGACTGAATTGGCCAGCGAGTGTTTTGTCAGAGTGGTTGTTATTCGGGGAGCTTTAACTGTGCGCTCGGCCAACCAATGGTATAAGGTTGATGCTAGAGCCAACGGGGTGTAGGCACGGAAGTAGCCGTGATTGGCTGTTGCGTCGGCCAATAGACAGCGCGGGACCTCGAAGCGCACTGACTTGAAACAAACGATGCGCACTGAAACATTTAGCTAGCTAGCTTACAGCTGACCTTAACATTGCCAGACCGTACTGTAATGATAGCTAACATTAACGCTTGCTAGCAATGGAAATTCAAAAAGAGTTTAAACCCTAACCCTAACTAACAACCAATCACGTCTACTTCTGTGCCTACACCCCGCTAGATCTAGCATCAACCATCGTATAACTTCAGCGATGTTGTTGGTCACGTGATCAAGAGGCCCAATCATGTCAAACTGATCACTCACTCAGTCAGTCAGTCAGGTACACTCACATTTGTAGGGCTGGCAAAATAAACCCATTCAGCCCACTGCAGCATGCAGCCTGGCCCTCTGCAACTCCGTGTGTGTTTGTGTGTGTGTTTGTGCGTGTGTGTGCGTGTGTGTGTGTGTGTGCGTCCTATTATTTCCTTGATCGTGAGGATGCCCCAAGGGTGAAATAGTAAAGACAATTTTTTTCCAACTAGGGTATTTGACCTGTCTCCATTTAAAAAAAAAAACGGGGGCAGTGAGACGGTCAAGGTTGATAATTATCATTAGGATTGTGTTTCCGTTTTTGATGTTAAGAACGCTCTTGTGTTTATGTTAAGAAAGCTCTCGTGTTTATGTTAAGAAAGCTCTCGTGTTTATGTTAAGAAAGCT
Source organism: Lampris incognitus (assembly GCF_029633865.1). Classification (NCBI taxonomy): domain Eukaryota; kingdom Metazoa; phylum Chordata; class Actinopteri; order Lampriformes; family Lampridae; genus Lampris; species Lampris incognitus. The sequence goes on from NW_026611377.1 coordinate 23,594, forward strand.
CTCGTGTTTATATCCACAACAAATGGCCGGTGTTTTGACGGCCGTTCAAAGGAAATCTCATTTTGGACAGAAACTCCTCAAACATAAAGTGAATGAAGTTATAAATCAAACCTGCTGGGTCTGGACATCATGCCAATCTGCTGTTGCTATAAAGACAGACAGACATGCACATGCACGGAAGACAACTCTTCTCTGCACTCGCTTACTTTCACGAGACGGAAAATGTTGTGCGTGCAGTGGGAGTTGTAGCATGAAGTAGTTCTAGTGTAAGGTTAGGGTTAGGGTTAGATTGTGCAAATACCTTTAGTTTTTACACGAGACTTGTCTGAAAAATTCCAAAAAAATACTGTCTTGGGGCGGGAATGGCCCTTTTTTTGTGTGCTCATCTTTATCTCATCTCATTATTTGTGTTTGTGTACATGACCTTTAACCCTCTACTGCTACTGCACTGACCTAGCCTCTATGTGTGTGTGTGTGTGTGTGTGTGAGTGTGCGTGTGTGTGTGTTCGGGTATGGCTATGTGAATCTGACCTTTACACAATCAGAGAACTACTTGTTGCGGTCTGCTACACACACATACTCGACCTGGGGTCAGGGATTGTGTGCTAAGACTCCATTTTGGTTTGCAGAGAGGAAGGTGCGAAGCCAAGGTTTGAGGCCGCATCACTGACTCTAAAGATAGCTTTAGATGCGGAGTCTGAGATTTAAGTGCGCTTGCTTGTATTAGTCCGGTTTTTGACACGCTGGTCGTTAGATGTCCCGAATAAAGCTGTTTTAGCACTGACACTGACTACTAATACTAGTTCTCACCTCACACACACACACACACACAGACACACATTCTCCCACTCTCTCTCTCTAAACAAACACGCTGTGGGGGTAGGACAGACAAGTGGGGAGAGCGAGTAGGAGAAAATGACGGTGCAGAGGATGGAGAAGGAGGGGGTCGCTGCTAGGGAAGGAGGAAACACAACACTAACATGATCATCTGGAAGTGAGCAAATGGAATTAATCTGGAATCCAAATCGTGGCCTCTACCGTTCTGTGGCATGGGCACCATGGATGTGCTATATGAATCGGTGCGCTCATACCACAAACAGGCAGACACATTGTATTTCCTGGACTACAAGTCGCGATGGAGTACAAGTCGCACTCAGCCAAAAAAAAAACGTGTTGTTGCGAGGAAAAAAAACCTATGTAAGTCGCTTCGGCGTATAAATTTTGGCGGCTGCAGATAAGAACTTGAGACATTCACCTTATTGTTCTGCAGGCCCTTGAGGAGTTGAGGTTAGACGGGCCTCGCGAGACGAGAGTTCCCAGGGCGGGGGGGGGGGGTTGGGGAACACGGTTAGCTGCTTGCTAGTTAGCATGCGACGTGCTTGTGTATCCTGTTTTTGGTGGGAGGAATAAAACGACGTTTTTGGGCTGTTTGCCCAGCAGAATACACTGACAGCGAGGCATAGCCCATTGTATTGGAACGTGCACGGATAAACAGACAGTGCCATCAACAGTGCCATCTAGTGGCCGTAGAAGAAATGCAGCGTATTCGTCCTACAAAAGTACATTGTATAAATCGCTTTGGAGTATAAATCGCAGGACCAGTCAGACAAGTTAAAAAAAAAAAATTAAAAATATAAAAACGGGCTTTTACACCAGGAAATACGGTAGTACACAGTGCATGAAAAAGTATTTCTGATTGCCTCTATTTTTTCATATTTGTCACACTGAACGGTTTCAGATCTTCATATCAAATGTAATATAAGACAAGGAGAATCCGGAGCAAACACAAAATAGTTTTTAAATGATCATTTCATTTATTGAAGTAAAAAGTTACCCAACGCCCATATCACCCATGTGAAAAGGTAATTGTCCCCCTGAACTTAACAACTGGTTGTGCCACCTTTAGCGGCGACAACTGGAACAAAACACTTCCTATAATTAGAGCTGTCTGTCACGTTGCTGTGGGGGAATTGAGGCTCACTCTTCTTTGCAGAATTGCTGTAATTGAGCAACATTGGGGGGTTTTGGATGATGAACTGCTGGTTTAAGGTCCTGCCACAGCATATCAGTGGGGTTCAAGTAAGGACTTTTACTAGCCCACTCTAAAACCTTAATTTTATTCCTTTGAGACGTTCTGGATTGGACTTACTCTTTTGTTTTGGATCATTGTTCTGTTGCATAACCCAATTAAGCTTCAGCTTCAGATCATGGACTGATGACCGGACATTTCCTTCAGAAGTTTCTGGTAGAGAGCAGAATTATTGGTTCCTACAATGATGGCAAGTCTTCCAGCCCCTGATGCGGCGAACAATCCTCACACCATCACACTACCACCACCGTCTTTCACTGTTGGTATGATGATCTTATTGCCAGACGTAACAGGACCCATGTCATCCAGAAGTTCCACTTTTGACTCGACTGTCCACAGAACGTTATCCCAAAAGGTTTTGGGGGTCACCAACGTGCAATTGTGAGATGAGCACTAGTATTTCTTTTCATAAGAAGTGGCTTGCGCCTTGCAGCTCTCCCATGAATTCCATTTTTGCCCAGTCTCTTTCTTGTTGTCGAGTCATGAACGATGACATTAGCTGAGGCTATAGGCCTGCAGTTATTTAAATGTTGTCCTGGGTCTTTTGTTACTTCCTGGATGAGTTGTCGCTGCACTCTTGGAGGAATTTTGGTCCTGGGAAAATTCACCACTGTTGAAGTTTTCGCCATTTGGAGACAATGACTCTCACTGTGGTTCGCGCGTTGCAGGATCAGGCTATTCCCCCCAGTCCCCCCCCCCCCGAACAGGCGGCCCGACCGACCAGAGGAGGCGCTGGTGCGGCGACCTGGACACATACCCACATCCAGTTTCCCACCCACAGTAACGGCCAATTGTCTGTAGGGATGCCCGATCAAGCCGGAGGTAACATGGGGATTCGAACAGGCGATCCCCATGTCGGTAGGCAACGGAATAGACCGCCCCGCTACCTGGACGCCCAGACCCCCTCCCCCCGGCCAATTACCCCACTCTTCCGAGCCGTCTTGGTCGCTGCTCCACCCGACCTGGGGAGGGCTGCAGACTACCACATGCTTCCTCCAATACATGTGGAGTCGCCAGCCGCTTCTTTTCACCTGACAGTGAGGAGTTTTGCCAGGGGGACGTAGCACGTGGGGGGATCACGCTATTCCCCTCAGCCCCCCCTCCACCCGAACAGGCGCTCTGACTAACCAGAGGAGGCGCTAGTGCAGTGAACAGGACACATACCCACATCCGGGACGCCCAACCAAGCCGAAGGTAACACGGGGATTCGAACAGGCGATCCCCATGTTGGTAGTCAATGGAATAGACTCCCGCGCTACCCAGACGCCCAGATTGTTTAAATATAAAATTGTTTTTGAAAGAAATTCAGAGATGGCAAACAATTCCAGATTTTGAAAAACATACATTCAATCAGGTGTGTCCAAACTTTTGACTGGTCCTCAAATATAAATACACATGTGTGTGTGTGTGTGTGTGCGTGTGTGTGTGTGTGTGTGTGTGTGTGTGTGTTGCATATATATATATATATATATATATATATATATATATATGCAGGCACTTACATAAACACACACAGTTGTACATACACAGCCCCACGTGTGCTCTCACTCTCTCCCTCTCGTTCACACACACAAACTCAGACAACTGTGTGTGCACACCACACACACACAAACACCGACACACAAACACCGACACACAATAGCCTCGAGTCATGGAGTCAGACTTCTGAAAGTGATTGTTTTCTCTCTGTGTGCAGACATGTGAATGCGCTGTCTCTTTCAGCTGATCTGGTGGAGTGTGACTGGGAGTGCATTTAGACTTAATCATGTGTTTGTGTGCTTGTGCTTGTGGGAAAGAGGGCGGGAGGGTATTTGTGTTTTCAGTTTTTGACATGCAAACCTTCCACTCATACTCAGGAGAAAGTACCTATGTTGTGCAGTTAAAAACAATTTTTTTTACATGAATCAAAACTCAGAATCTCGAGCAAAACATGATTTTGCTACCTCCATGATGCTGGTGATCCCCACCCCAGTCAGCAGCTGGACTGATCTGATCCTTACTGCAGTTGTTTTGTACAGGTTTAAAAGCTGCTGCTGTAGGTTGATATTTCAGGATCTCTTTTACTCTCATAGTGGCCAATTGACTTTTTTCTGGAGGGCCCCTACAGTGCTAGAATCTTTAGGTTTTCCACACAGTAAAAACCTGAGTGTTAATTTAACTCTGAGAGTGTACAAATGGACCCAAAATGATCCATTTGTACACTCTCGGAGTTAAATTAACACTCTCAGAGTTAAATTAACACTCTCAGAGTTAAATTAACACTCTCAGAGTTAAATTAACACTCTCAGAGTTAAATTAACACTCTCAGAGTTAAATTAACACTCAGGTTTTTACTGTGACATGCTACAAATGCTACTTCTTTTCCTTGGCCAAAGTGTTTACAGTATTTTTCTTTGTAGGGCGTCCGGGTAGCGTAGCGGCCTATTCCGTTGCCTACCAACACGGGGATCGCCGGTTCGAATCCCCGTGTTACCTCCGCCTTGGTCGGACGTCCCTACAGACACAACTGGCCGTGTCAAGGCGGATGTGGGTATGGGTCCTGGTCGCTGCACTAGCGCCTCCTCTGGTTGGTCGCGGCGCTTGTTCGGGGGGGGGGGACTGGGAGGAATAGCGTGATCCTCCCATGCGCTACGTCCCCCTGGTGAAACTCCTCACTGTCAGGTGAAAAGAAGCGGCTGGCGACTCCACATGTATCGGAGGAGCATGTGGTAGTCGGCAGCCCACCCCGGATCAGCAGAGGGGGTGGAGGAGCGACTGGGACGTCTCGGAAAATGGGGTAATTGGCCAAGTACAATTGGGGAGAAAAAGCCCCCCCCCCCAAAAAAAAGAACAAGTATTTTTCTTTGTTGAAGTCACGTCGTCATCATTTTGACTAAATGTAATGTATTTTATACTTAATGTGTGTTATATGTCTTCATCCACTGCATGACTTTTGTTATTTATTCATTTATTTATTCATTTGTTTGTCTGTTTATTTATTTATTTGTAGATTTGTCTGTACAAGCACACGTGCAAGCCTGTATATATATATATATATATATATATATATGTTAGTACTTTGCTAGTCGCGGACCAACTAACTGATTAGCTGTAACCACTAACAGACAGCAATCGCCTCACCACAGACATGTACCGCAAAGATGAGAGTGTCTTGGTAACAGCAGCGGGTGGGGCCATCTCCAGCCCCCGCTACCCCAACTCCTACCCCCGCAACCTGCTCCTGTCCTGGAGACTGCTGTCGCCACCGGGGACCCGCATCCACCTGGAGTTTGACACGCACTTCGGCCTGGAGGAGCCCGAGAACGGCGTGTGCAGGTAAGAGAGACACGGAGAGAAAGAAAGACACGGGAGAAGAGGCGGACGGTCGGGCGTCCGGGTGGCGTGGCGGTCTATTGCGTTGCCTACCAACACGGGGGTCGCCGGTTCGAATCCCCGTGTTACCTCCGGCCTGGTCGGGCGTCCCTACAGACACAATTGGCCGTGTCTGCGGGTGGGAAGCCGGATGTGGGTATGTGCCCTGCACTAGCGCCTCCTCTGGTTAGTCGGGGCGGGGGGGGGAATAGTGTGATCCCCCCACGTGCTACGTCCCCCTGGCGAAACTCCTCACTGTCAGGTGAAAAGAAGCGGCTGGCGACTCCACATGTTTCGGAGGAGGCATGTGGTAGTCTGCAGCCCTCCCCGGATTAGGAGAGGGGGTGGAGCAGCGACCGGAACCACTCAGAAGGGTGGGGTAATTGGCCGGATACAATTGGGAAGAGAAAAAAAGGGGGGGGGGCAAGAAGAGGCAGACGGGGGGAAGATGGAGGCTGAGAGAGAGGATGGGAGTATGGAATAGAGACAAAGCGAGGAAGAGAAGCGAGTGTGTGGAGCAAGAGGACGGAGGGCATGACGGAGAGAGGTGGGAAAAGTGTAGAGGGAGCGACGGAGCAGGCGGGGAACACAGATTCTGCAGAGGGAGCGAATGACAGGAAAGGGGGTGAAAGAAAGATAAGATAAAGTAAATCAAAACCGTGGAGAGAGAGCAGAGCGGAAAGGAAAAGTGTATCACGCTATGGAGGTAAAGTTCAAAAAGGTGCCTGAATAGACGAGAACAATAGCAAAGGGGTGGGGGGGGGGGCAAAATTAAGAAAGTGAGGGATCGTGTGAAAAGACGAGGGAGGGGATTTAATAATTCATGCAGCGTTAGCAAATCCTACAACTTCTGCACTGACACCCCGAGATTGAAAGAGAGAGACAAAGGGGAGCGAGAGAATGGGGTGAGAGTGTATTAAAAAGCTGGAGGGCGGCGGGGGAGGGAGGGAGGGGGGGGAGGGAGGTA
>NW_026611378.1:0-35167 GCF_029633865.1 Lampris incognitus
CTGGTGGTGTTGGGGTGGCTGGCGACAGGAGCAGGGTAGAATGGTCTGGGAGCTCATAGAGTATATGGTCGCTAGCGGCTGGGATTGAGTGGCAGCTGCTTTCGGCAGACCCGTGTGTGACTGAGCAGCCCTATTTAGGGACCACACTGCTCACCCCAATAAGGGAGGGGCCTAGAAAAGGTAGGGTAGGAGATCCCATTATGGTAAAAACAAGAAAATGATCCCATTCAAATTAGCAACATGGAGTGTTAGGACTCTCCTTGATAATGATGGCAACAGACCACATCGAAGGACTGCGCTGATTGCTGAAGAACTAAGATGCTGCAATGTGGACATCGTTGCTCTCAGTGAAACCAAGCTCCTGGGTGAAGGCTCCCTGAGAGAGGAAGGAGGAGGGTGCACCTTTTCCGGGAGAGTCTCTCCCCTTGGCAGACAACATCAGCATGGTGTTGGATTGGCAATCAAGAACAGCATTCTACCCAACCTCACTGAAACACCCACTGAACTAAGTGAGAGGCTAATGACCCTCTGTATTCCCCTAGGAAAGGCACGCTATGTCACTCTGTTAAGTGCATATGCAGCAACACTACCATCTGACAATGGTGTGAAGGACAGCCTCTACAAGCAACAAGATGAGGCCCTTCATCGTATCCCAAAAAGGACAAGATCCTTCTTCTGGGAGACTTTACTGCTAGGGTAGGAAAGAACAAGGGTATATGGAGTAGACTGGGTAGCTATGGGGTTGGTCAGGCTAACGCAAATGGTCTTCTGTGCAGAGCATGACCTCACCAGTACAAACACACTGTTTCAGCAGGAGACCAAATGCAAAACATCCTGAATGCACTCACGATCTAAAAACTGGCACCTGATTGATTATATCATAACAAGATGTAATGACACTAGTGACGTCTTGCTGACCCGGGCCATGAGAGGTACAGAATGCTGGACAGATCACCGCCTGATCATGAATTAACTCATGTCAAAGTGCATCCCCCACAGCGTTTCAAGAAACCCATAAAAAAGCAATTGAACTGTGCTAAATTGAAGTCAGCCCCAGCACGGAATGAGTTCTGTCACTCTGTAGACACAATGGCACTAGAGTTTGAGGCCATTCTGAGTTCTGACAATTCCATGGACCTTCCTAACCTCACTCCTACATCAAGCTGCAGTCCACTCTATAGGCTACAAAGCCACAAAACATCAGGACTGGTTCGACGAGAACTCTTGACACCATCACATCCCTGCTGGAAACCATGCGTAGGGCACACAGGGCTACTCTCAAATGCCCTGCATCCACCATATTTCAGCAGCAGTGGCAAACAGCACATAAGGAGGTACAAACAACCTTGCACACTCTGCAAAATACATGGTGGATAAGCAAAGCTCACAAGATTCAAATATATGCTGACAGAAATGATATGCACAACTTCTGCAATTCTATAAAGACTATATATGGCCCCAGGAACTGCTCCATCACAACCTTAAAGAGAGACTGAGATGCACTTTCTGAACACATTTTTTAACATTGGGAGTTTGAATCATAACCCAAAATAGGTGTGGTTTTATGAATTAAAAGCTATTGGCTACTACTGTCTTCCTGGGTGTTCGCGTGGGTGGGGCTTGGTACCGCTTGTCACTTGCCGTAGAAAAAAATGGTGGTAGGCCTACGGCACAGCAGTGCAATACAACTTGGCGAATAATATGTTCAATGATACAAATAACTGTTAGATAGATAGATGATAGATATTTAGACAAATAGACGGATAGATACTATATAGATAGCAATACGTCATAGCAAGATCAATAATAAAGTCGTGCTTTATTGCACGGTGTGCATATGAAGTCTGCATTAGTGATCCATAAGATTTATTACTTGTGGATCAAGAATTGGACTCTACAGTCATCAAAGAACACACCATTAATGAGGAGGGATGTCATCATCGGACTCGATGGACTACCAGCAAGCGTGTGTGTGTGTGTGTGTGAGAGTGAGTGAGTGAGTGAGTGAGTGAGTGAGTGAGTGAGTGAGTGAGTGAGTGAGTGAGTGAGTGAGTGAGAGAGAGAGAGAGAGAGAGAGAGAGAGAGAGAGAGAGAGAGAGAGAGAGAGAGAGAGAGAGAGATGGTCTGCACTGGTAAGTAGACTTATATTCTGCTATTATATGGTATGCATATTGCTGTATGTATATTTGTCTGTACGTTTCCCAGTATGTGTTGGCATGTTTGTCAGCATGTATATTTGTGTGTTCAAGTGTTGATCTGCACACATGTAGTATATGTGTGTGTGTGTGTATGTGTGTGTGTGTGTTTTGTGTGCGTTATTAATCAGCAGATGTCTGTACTTACAGGCTGTTCTATTGTGAACTCATATTTGTCCAGGACTGCAAACTGTTCATGAATGAGAGGGATCTGAGCCTCTGTCTTGACTAGGTCTACTTGGAGAGTCTCCAGCAGCTGCAGGCTCTCCTCTAGCTCCACAAGTGTCTGAGGGGGCTGTCTTAGCCTTGACAAACAAACACAAACACAACATGTGCGTGCATGCGCGTGCACGGGTGCGCACACACACATCATTCATGATAAGAGTTTAAAGCATCAATCCCAACAATTGTCAGTTTGTTCAGATTACTGACACCTCTGGTGATTAGTGATAACTGCAATTGCTGTTTAACCACTCTACATCCCAGAGATCTATTTGATTCACTAGTGCTGTTATGTCAGCACCTTCTCCATCGCCAAACAGAAAAACAGGATCGAATACCTGAGTTTTGCTATTGACGTAGTATCTGTTCATAAAGGCCTTCTACAAGCTTGGTCTGCCGCCTGCTTGGTAGTCACAAAAACTTATCCTTCTTCAAATTTGCTGCTACCTGCGTTCTTCTTCCACATTTGGCTGTTACGGTGAAGACTAAATGCTGTGCATCTTGTCATTTATACAGTGAAAATCCAATGACATTACAGTAATCATTTAAAAAAAGATGTAAAAAAAAGTGTTAATGATTTGATCACAGAAAGTTGAATCAGTTCATCAGGACATGTTAATTGAGAGAAATGTTTCATCACTCATCTAAGTGACTTCTTCAGTCTCAGCTGACTGTAGGTATCCCCACTCTTATAAACAATACAGTGGCATAACGACTGAAAACAACGATCAGTTTCATATGCAAATTTCTGTGACCATTAACTAGCGTTACAATGGCAATGTGTACAATTCACAGAGGATTGGAGAACAGGGGCAGCAGGGTGGCCCCAGTGGTTAGTGCTGGGTTTTTTTTGTTTTTTTGTTTTTTTCAGGCTACTGTTGATTGTCTGCCTCTGAGCCTTCCTACATGCCTAACTCCAGTATTCTAAGGATATTTCCTCATCTATATTTAGATACAAACAAGTCATACAAAGATTAAATTAAACCTTCATCATAACAGTGTCCTATGATTGCTACCTCTGTTGAGGAAATAGCAGATATCTCTAACGAATGGTTTTGAGAAGCAAATATAAAGCTCTTAAGTTGAAGATATCTGAAAAAATTATTCTTTGGGATGTCATATTTGGCTGATATTTCTACAAAGGACATAAGTATTTCATCTTCTCTGTACATATCTTGCACTTTCCTTAACCCCTTTTCAGCCCATATTTGAAATCCTGGATCAATTTTTCCTGGTTTAAAGTTGGCATTACCCCAAATAGGACTGAAGTGTGACTAGAAAGGGTTAATATTTAAATATTTACAAATGTCAAACCAAATGTTAATCATGTTCAGTACAATAGGGTTGTCTGTATGTTTTCTCAAGTATTTGCGATCTGCTGCATACAAATACAAGTACATTGGTAAGCTTGACGAAGTAGAACTGGATTCCAAATCCATCCAAGCAGGAGGGCTTTCAGATGAAAAATAAACCATTATGGACTGCAGTTGAGCTGCTCAGTAATACACTGGATGTTTGGGCATTTAGGGCCTCCTCGGTCATATGGTAAAAATAACAAAGATAGATGTAATCTGGGATGTTTAATTTGCCAAATAAAGTTGCCAAACAAATGTTTAATTCTAGTAAACAAAGATGAGGGAGGGGCCAGGGGGATATTCTGGAATAGATAGAGAAATTTAGGGAGTATGCTCATTTTTTAAATATTTATCCTGCCAATCACAGAACTAGGTAAAGATGTCCAACGTTCTACTGATGAGGTAGTAGCTACCAGAATTGGGTCATCATTTATCTGAGCAATATTATTCACCTCAGGGACGATTTTCATACCCAGATATGTAAAATTATCTGTTGGGTTGAAAGTAGAAGCATAAACATGGCTATTTTTCCTCTCTGTTTCATTCAATAACATTATAGATGATTTTGAATAATTAACTTTATATCCAGATATTTTTCCAAATGTTTCAATAAGATCTAGGAGTGCAGGGACAGAACTGTTTAGATTTTTTATGAACAAAATTATGTCATCGGCAAAAGTGCTATTTTATGTTCTAAATGACCTTCTCAAATTCTGTTAATGTCATTATGCATCCTCACCGCTATAGCAAATGGTTCTATTGCTACAATAAATAGTAATAGTGATAAAGGACTTCCTTGCGGGCAACTTCTAGAGATATTAAAAGGTTTAGAGACCATACTATTTGTTAAGAGTTCTGTAGTAAGCCCAGTACATAGTAATCTCACCCATTTGCAAAATGTATATCCAAAGCCAAAGCCCTTCAAACAGGTAAGGTCATTCGACGCGGTCGAAGGCCTTCTCTGCATCAAGTGAGAGTAGAGCGGTGTCCTTGGCCCCTCTCTGGCTGTGTAAGACATTGGGCACTCTTCTGACAGTGTGAAAGCCCTGTCTACCTTGGATAAATCCATTTTGGTCCTCTCCCACCACCTGAGGAAGCAGGCCCTCCAACCTTCTTGCAAGAACTTTGCAAAGTATTTTTGTATCTGAATTTAAAAGGCTGATTGGGCGCATATTTTCGCATTTTGTTTTTCCTGGTTTTGGAAGTAATGTGATTAGGGCACCTCTCATGGATGTGGGGAGAAGGTAATTCCTGGAAGATTCCTGAAACATCTCCAAAAGGGGTGTAAGTAATTTAGATTGAAAAATTTTATATATATCTATAGAGATGCCATCTGAACCCGCTGCTTTTCCAGCCTGCATACAACCAATTAGTTCTGCAATTTCATGTTTTGTTAATTCTCCATTTAATGCTTTACTTTCATCTTCAGAAATTCTAGGAATATTAACGTTATTTTACTTGTATCCTTGGTCGGTATATTTGAACTCCTTTGGTTCTCCTTGCCCACAATGTCCTGTTGTCAATTCTTCCTTAGTGTTTGTATATTTTGTTTTTGTGTGAGAATTTTATAATACTGGCTGCAAACTAATTTCCCTGTAAGGGACAATAAAGATACTTTTTGACACTCTGCCAATGAAAGGCACCTGGCACTTTTGCCACAATGGGGCCCTAAGTCAGTAGCTAGACTCCTCTTCTGCCATTCCCCGGTGGTGGAACGAGTTACCAAACTCCATTCGATCCACTGAGTCCCTCTCCAGCTTTACGAAGTAGCTAAAGACCAAGTTCTTACACGAACACCTCCATACCTGATGGGGTATTAAAAAAAAATTTTTTTTTTTCGCTTCTATGAACTGCCTTTGTGCACTGCCTGCTGATACCTATGTCCTATTGGCTTTGAACCTAGTTTTTTGGCACTTACTTGCAGTCGCCTCCTGACTAGATCCTTGCTTGTGTTGTATTAACTCTCAGATGTACGTCACTTTGAATAAAAGCGTCTGCTAAATGAAATTGTAAAACATTTTCACGATCAGCAGCCCAAAATCCATACCAAAAGTGTTCAGAAAGCAAAATCTTCGTTGTCCAGGGTTATCGGTGACACCATATGACATTTGGTTTGCAATTGAGATAGTGGTGTTACCTTTATCAAACCACAATGTAGCTTCCAGTCTAATACAACTATACTCTGAACGGCATCACGCAACATGATAATGTAGGATTTGTGGTGCACAAAAAAGAAAGCTAAACGCTCTATTGGTGAAAGGGAGTGACACGGATTATCAGTATTAACAAAAGGTAGAAACCCCAGTGTGAAATTGGTACCACCGTGACAAGTCAACTTTCCACTACCTTTTAGCATTGTCTTGCAGGAAGCTGTGCAGCTCTTTGAGGCTGGTGGTGGCCATCAGGCTGAGCAGCTGTGTGAACTTGTCCTGCCACTCATAACAGTGATGCAACAGGGAGGTTTTCAGAGAGGAGCAGTCCAGCAAGACGAACTCCATATTCAGCAACATCTCCTCCCTCTGAATGTTGTTGGCCACCTCCATGTACCTGAGGAGAAATGAGAGGGTTGATCAAGTAGAAGTATCCAGAAGGGAGGAAGGAAGGAGAGAAATAAAGAGAATTTGAGTGAGCAAGCAAAACGTTATGAAAGTGGTTCACAATGCAACACTAAAATAATAATTGCTAAAATAGAATAAAATATTAAAATGAATAGGAGTGCATAGAATATTAAAAAGAAGACACACGAAAAATTCAACATGACACAAATTTTAAAACACATTCTGTATGAAATTCAAAAATAATGGTGACAAAACCAGCAATTTAAACATGGATTTAAGTATCAGGTGTAGTAGTTAATGTAAAAGAAAACAGCTGTTTCACAAGATGCTGATTTAAAACTGGCCACTGATTAAAATTGTCTGGGTACTACAGAAAGGCTATCCATCCCATAGTTTAGAGCAGCGTTTCTCAAAGTCTATGGCATGCCCCCCTGGGGGGGCTTCCTCTCATCCAAGAGGAAGCCTCCTGGATGAGAGGCGAAACGTCTTCACAGATATATACCAAGTCCAGTTGCACTTGATTCAACTCCTTTGGATAACCATGACCTGGATGAATGAGAACATTCACAGACATGACCTTACCCTAATATATGGGATTCTTTACCCTACCTGCTTATATCTGCATCAAAGGAGGAGACGGTTAAGTTTTGTTTGTGGTAGCGTCTTATGAAGGAGTCCTTGTTGATCTCCCAGATATCCTTGTGTTTGTCCCAAATCTTCAGGTAGTCCTGCAGGTGGGCGGCATTGGACATCATCCCTTCAGCCACCGCAGCCTGGATCTTTGAAATCTCCTCATCCTGCTCTATAGAGGCCACATGGAGCAATGAGAGAGGGTATTAAAAAGGAGAGGAGCATAAATATATATATATATATATATATATATACACACACACACACACACACACACACACACACACACACACACACACACACACACACACACACACACACACACACACACACACACACACACACACACACACACACACACACAACACTCAACGGTAGGGAAAGTGCATTTCAGAGCAACCGGAGGCGCCTGTGGTTGCAAGCCATCAAACGTATTGATGTAAACTGGACTGAGGACACGATCAAAAATGCTCACGTTTGCACTGCAGTGCCCATTTTATATCAGGTAAGTTATCTATCTACTCCTTGGTTTCACTGGAATGCCTGGTTTAGATGTAGACTAACATCTAAAGTAACCGAGAAAAAAGTGGAGCTGGCTTGCCATCTTTCCTGCTTAGGTCTTTCCACACACATGCTTCAGCTGTAACAGCTGCTTTCTCTGTCCTCCCCATCCTAACACAGAGCTCAACTTTAAATAAAATTGCTGCTGCATGGCTGCAGCATGACACAAGCCTGAAATGTGAAAAAGACAGAACATATCGACTTATCCAATATATGTTTTAATTTGATGACCAGGGCTTGCAATAAACACTTAATCTCAGTCAAAATTAGGCTGTGGCTGAGAAGACCATAAATTCTACTATATAATTTTGCATTTTTCCACTGCAAATTAATAACATCAACAGCTGGAACACTGAATCAACAAGACACTGTGTGTAGTTCATGACAATGTGAATTTCCTGCCCCGTTTATCGTGACTGAGTTACAGGGAAAGGCACATTTTGATGTGTAGTAGCTAACATAGTAGCTAACTCCGCCATACTTCCGTTGCCTAAATGCGCGCTCATCCACACCTACGCCTTCACTGTTTACTAACTGTAAAAGGGTCTATAGAGCTCTTCTTTCATATGCGTTTCAAGCTTTTATCCAGCATCCAGCCAAAAAAAACAACAACAACTTGGATGCACAAACCACTACTCTTTGTCAGCAAATTTATTTTGTTGTGTCTCCTGAGAAAAAGTTGTAAAAAAAAACCCATAAAGAAAACATGTTCTTAAATCATGTTTTTACCAATAATGACGTGCATAGGCTTCCTCTGTGAGGGTTTGTTGGTGAGGAGGTCTGGCAGCCGTTTGAAGATTGATATGGTGCTGATCAGCTGAGAACTGATGTTGTTCACAATCTGTGCCAGCTTCTCTAGCATGGGGGAGAACTCCACCTGTGGAAACGCCCACACACAAACACAAACAAATAAACAAACACACACACACACACACACATTAAAGTACATTGATTTTATCCATGACACATTACCACTTGCACCATTGACATTTATATTAATCTTCCCCCAATCAGTTTCAACACAAAGACAAAAACACATCCCAAAACTACAAGAATACGCATTTCCAAACAAACACATATATCCAAAATAAACAACAACAAAAAATCACCGTCCAAGGGAACGAACACCAGCCAGGATGACTGTCAGAACTGCTGGTCTGCATGGGCTAGCAGTTAGCTTAGCCCGAGCCTACCAGATTGCAAAAATAAATAAGATAATGTAGCCCCTTTTACCCCGTGACTATAGAGGGCAGGGCCCTAGGTTCTCTCACTATAATCCAATTTATATTAATCTTACTTTGGGTTCCCTAATTATACCAATTCCCATGAAATGAATAACCTTTACATGAATAATCAAACAAGACAATGTTGCAACTCGAAATATTTTGTTATTGTAAAAACAAAATAAATAGTGCACCTTTACTATATCTGGCTCAATACCGTTCAAATACAAAATTAAAGTAGGTACCTTTTCCAATATTCCAAATTAAACACATGAAACGTTAACTAAACTAAAGCTGGCATCTATCAAACTAATAAAGAGATCCTCAAAAACCCACCCTCGTTGCAGGCCTGATTTCAAGTGTCCAATCGATGTTATTGTAACCGATTATTTTCTTGCCCGGTGCGGGATTCGATACGGGGTGTACTGCACCACAAGGCGATGTCACTAACCGCTCGGCTAAAGGGTCAGACCCATTAAATAGGGACTAACGTGTCTTATTAGTAGTTTACAGTCGTCACCCTCCCCGGAAGCGCGCCTTCGCGCTTTGTTATTCCCACACTCCGAGGAGACTTCTGAGGATCTGCACACTTCCGCATCCCACCGCTGCCACCAATGTAACCGGTTATTTTCTTGCCCGGTGCGGGATTCGATACGGGGTGTACTGCACCACAAGGCGACGTCACTAACCATGATTTATAGTGCTAGCTCACTGTGTGGTATTATGCTGTCTTTGTTTTGTGCCATCTCAAACGCACAGACTAGCATGTATCAGCCTCAGTGTTTATTTCACATAATAATTTGCTCATGTAAAACTACGCACTGAGGGGCGTCCGGGTAGTGTAGCATTCTATTCCGTTGCCTACCAACACAGGGATCGCCGGTTTGAATCCCTATGTTACCTCCGGCTTGGTCGGGCATCCCTGCAAACACAATTGGCCATGTCTGTAGGTGGGAAGACGGATGTGGGTATGTGTCCTGGTCGCTGCACTAGCACCTCCTCTGGTCAGTCGGGGCGCCTGTTCGAGGGGGAGGGGGAACTGGGGGGAATAGCGTGATCCTCCCACGCGCTACATCCCCCTGGCGAAACTCCTCACTGTCAGGTGAAAAGAAGTGGCTGGTGACTCTACATGTATCTGAGGAGGCATGCGGTAGTCTGCAGCTCTCCCCGGCAAAGGGGGTGGAGCAGCAACCGGGACAGCTCAGGAAAGCAGGGTAATTGGCCAAGTACAACTGGGGAGAAAAAGGGGGAAAATAAAAACAAAAAACCAACAAAAAAAAACAACAACTGCGCACTGTGCTGGATACCGAAAAATGGCTATTGTCCTCCCCTAGCCTAGTCCTCCAAATAAAACCTACTTGACTTGACTTGACTTGCGGGGTGTAAACAGCACAGGGTGCTGACCTGTCTATATGGGATTCTAAATGTGACTTAGACCTTGTAACTGAAACACAACCAAGGCAGAGCAAAACAGGAAATTTATGACTTTTTCAGTTCGGAAAATGATGAGACTCTTGTTTTCCTGTCTGTGCAGGCATGCATGTTTGTATTTGAATGTGTTTGTGCATGTGCTGTTTGGTGCATGCGTGTCAGAGAGAAAATAATATTTTTCATCAGCAGCATTTCCCAGTTTGAAGTAAATGTGTACGAGAATGAAATGGAGACTTCCCGGCACGTCTGCATTTCTCATGCAGGTCTATGTCTGCATGCCCTGAGTCATCTCTGTTCTATGTTTGTTACATCTTCTGTCACATCAAGTGACATAACTCACTTAAGTGACATTAGTGGCTGACGTAATCTTTTTAAATCTGTCAAATTACGCAAAGCTGCTGGCCCAGACGGTATCCCACCTCGTGTCCTTAAAGCATGTAGGAACCTAAACATAGTGACAGAACAGGTTAATATCTGTAAAAAAAACATTTGATAGCTGACTAGAGTCAGTCTTAAGAAAACCCTTATTATCCCTGTACCCAAAAAAAAAATTACATGAATCCCATCTTAATGACTACAGACTATGAGAGAGGTGACAATGTGCATGTTTTTGTGTCAATGTGCTTATGCTTGTCCAGTTGGTGTTTGTCTGTGTTACTAAATGTGTGTGTGTGTGTGTGTCTCTGGTGGTGGGTGGGGTATGGTAACCTGGGCCTTTTTCCTTGAGGGTTCCTCCCTCAAGACCACCTGCACCATGAAGAGGGGGTTGGGGGATGTCTTGCTGTCCCCATTGATGGCCTTGGCGAGCTCTTGCAGAGACCACTTGATGTTGAGTCGCAGGGCCTCCTCCACCATACGATCCACCTTCTCAGTGTGGGTCACCCAGTGCTGCTGAACCTAAAATACCCACAGACAACACAGATACAGAGAGAGGAAAAGCAACTCATTAGATACAGCTACAGACCTAGCTGACTCTTACTCTTCTCTCTGTGTTGAGGAAAAGACAGGCAATCCTCGATGGCGCAAGGAAGAGTCATCTCAGGCATTATTCCCACTTTTTTTTTGGATTGCATATCAAACAGCTGTTGTTGCTCCGCATGCTTCTTGCATATCCCTCTTGCAGTAGTGTTGTATGCTTACAGTACTGTTTGTTATTCGCTGAAACAGTTCAGATGGACTGTTGTGATTATGAAAATAATCATAGGCATAAACACATGCACACAAACAGGCAAAAAAAACAATTCACAGAGATCACAGTAACAAATATGGGAACATACACACACCATTAAAAAAAGTTATTTACTCTAAAGTTTAGATTCAAGTTGTTTGTGAATACCCAGTTTAGAACTTTCGATACTAATTTCAAAACAACTCATCTTTGTGGACTGACACCATCTTATTTAGGATGCAATTGTCCTGTAAAGCCAAGAACACACTAGAAGACTTTTAAAGTCCTAATCAAGTAGGAATGTACTCGGCATCACACACTGACTGACTTTCGCTGATTACAGTCTTAGACAAACATACTGGTTTCAACTGTAGTGACAGAGGCACACAAACTTGCCATAAAGCCCAGACTTGTCCAGATTCCAGTCGTAAAAATCAAACATATTTGGAATAATTATATTGGCTCAGATTTGTCAAAAGACTCTATTAGGTAGCGAGCTATTTGAATCTTAAACCCCCACACACTACAAACTAACTTGGGCTGACTGTTCATGGTGACCTACCCTATTTTGCACAGACACTGCATGATCTTGAAAAGCAGTCACCATGTTCAAATCAGGGTTATAATCTGCCTTTAAAGCATCTAGTGTGTTCTCAGATTAAATGTTTGATGTTGGTAAGAAACAAGCCCAGAGCGATTTTGTTTTTCCATCTTTTCATAGTCTCCATATTTTTGGAAGTGTTGGCAATTCTGTAAACTTAAATTAAGAGGTGGGATGTCACAACTAGTGAATAAATATGGATGAAAAAATGTAGAGACCTCAGGTCCAGCGCTGCAGAAGGTGTCGTAGACGTGGGTCATAATTTCCACGATTTCCCGGTGTGCTGAGCACAGCTTCTGGAGCTGGCGCTGTTGGTGGGCCTTCTGGTTGTTGTCAAACTCCAGATCCCTGGGGGATTAACAGCAAGAGAGAGAAGAGCCTTGGTAGCGTACCACATCTCAAGTGGACAAAAAGCAGCAGAAAAACAGAAACACTCATCACTGCTGATGATTATCTTCAATGTTTAGTCAGGAACCTTGTGAGTCATTTGTTAAAAATAAAAATCTTTCAGGCCATGTCCTTTTTTATTTTGAAGGGGGAGTGACTGCAACAGAAATATAAAATCGCCATTTTTTTGGACCTTTACCTTTTTAACCAAGAAAATCAGAGCAAAGATTACACTAAAGAAGTATATTATATGGGGTGCGCGGTGGTGTAGCGGTCTAAGCATCGGCTTTGTGTCGATGCAGTTGCCCACTGGGGACTCGGGTTTGCGCCCCGGTCTCGTCAGATCCGACTATGGCCGGACTCGATGAAGCAGCAATCATTGGCAATGCTGTCTTCGGGAGGGGGGCGGAGTCGACTTGTGTTCATCACGTGAATGCATCTGTGTGTGTGTTGGAAAAAGCAGTGGTTCGGCCTGGAGTCGCCTTGTCACGAAAGCGGGGAGGCGTCTCCTTCGAGACTGCCGGCCGGAGAGATGCAGTTGGCGAACGCACGCAGTACGAGGGTGGGTGTTTGAATTAAAAAAAAATAGGGATTGATTGGCCACTAAATTGGGAGGAAAAATCAGAAATAAAAGATGTGTATTATATGCTGTGGAAAATCCATCCACTGAAGATGCACAAACCAGTGCATTCTTAGTGCCGGTCCCAAGGCTGGATAAATGGAAAGGGTTGCGTCAGGAAAGGCATCCAATGTAAAATCATTGCCAAATCAAATATGCGGGTCATGAATCAGATTTCCACACCGGATCGGTGGAGGCCCGGGTTACCAACGACCACCACCAGTACTGTTGGCCAGCAGGGTACTGGTGATCCAAATGAATTTAATCGAGTGCAACTGGACTTGGTATATATCCGTGAAGACGTTTCGCCTCTCATCCAAGAGGCTTCATCAGCTCATACCTTTCTGACTAGACCATGCTAGTCTGACTGGCTGGTGATGAAACTCAGATATTTATCCTCTTTGGAGTCATTATCAGAGCTATTGATGTCCATGGCTCTTTTGTGTTCCGATGTTAAGCCACGCCCATCGTTATCAGAGCTATTGATGTGCATGGCTCTTTGTGAAGAAGCTTAGCCGCCAAGAACAACAGTCGGTCACTAACAGCTCCAATGACTCATGACCACTGGATGGAGCACTAACGAAGTCGAAACTAACACCCCCAACGACCGTCACAGCTTAACATCGGATCACAAAGAGCCATGCACATCAATAGCTCTGATAACGATGGGCGTGGCTTAACATCGGAACACAAAAGAGCCACATATATCAATACCTCTGATAACGACGATGTGGGGATAGTGAATCAGGAATTGCGGTGGATTAGCAAGGAGGAAGTGAGGGCAGCTATGAAGTGGATGAAGAGTGGAAAGGCAGTTGGTCCAGATGACATTGTCTGTGGAAGCATGAAGGTGTTGAGGAGAGATGGAAGTGGAGTTTTTAATTAGATTGTTTAACACAATCTTGGAAAGTGAGAGGATGCTTGAGGAATGGAGAAGAAGTATATCGGTATCGATTTTCAAGAATAAGGGTGATTTGCAGAGCTACAAAGGTATGAAGTTGATCAGCCACAGCATGAAGATATGGGAAAGAGTCGTGAAAGCTATGTTAAGAGGAGAGGTGATGATTAGCAAGCAGCAGTATGGTTTCATGCCATCAAAGAGCACCATAGATGCGATATTTGCTCTGAGAATGTTGACGGAGAAGTATAGAGAAGGTCAGAAGGAGTTGCATTGTGTCTTTGTGGATTTAGAGAAAGCATATGACAGGGTGCCGAGAGAGAGGGTGTGGTATTGTATGAGGAAGTCGGGAGTGGCAGAGAAGTATGTAGGAGTGGTGCAGGGTATGTATGAGGGAAGTGTGACAATGGTGAGGTGTGCGGTTGGAATGACAGGTGAGTTCAAGGTGGAGGTGGGATTACATCAAGGATCAGCTCTGAGCCCTATCTTGTTTGCAATGGTGATGGACGAGATCAGGCAGGAGTCTCTGCGGACTATGATGTTTGTGGATGACATTGTGATCTGTAGCGAGAGTAGGGTGCAGGTTGAGGAGAGCCTGGAGAAGTTGAGGTATGCATTAGAGAGAAAAGGAATGAAAGTGAGTAGGAGTAAGACGGAATACATATGCATGAACGAGAGGTAGTCGTATGAGTTTAAATACTTGGGGTCAACTGTTCAAAGTAACAGGGAGTGCAGAAGAGAGGTGAAGAAGAGAGTGCAAACAGGATGGAGTGGGTGGAGAAGTGTCAGGAGTGATTTGTGACAGAAGGGTACCAGCAAGAGTTAGAGGGAAGGTTTACAAGATGGCAGTTACACCAGCTATGTTATATAGTTTGGAGACAGTGGCACTGACAGAAAGACAGGAGGCAGAGCTGGAGGTGGCAGAGTGGAAGATGCTAAAATTTTCATTGGGAGTTATGAAGAAGGACAGGATTAGGAATGGGTATATTAGAGGGACAGCTCATGTTGGATGGTTTGGAGACAAAGCAAGATTGAGATTGTTTGGACGTGCGGAGGAGAGATGCTGAGTATATTGGGAGAAGGATGATGAATATGGAATATTCCAGGGAAGAGGAAAAAAGGAAGGCCAAAGAGGAGGTTTATGGATGTGGTGAGGGAGGCCATGCAGGTGGCTGGTATGACAAAGGAAGATGCAGATGACAGGAAGAGATGGAAACAGATGATGCGCTGTGGCAGCCCCTAACGGGAGCAGCCGAAATTAGTGGTAGTGGATTATATGCTGTGTAAGCTACTGTTTACACCAACCAGAGTGAAAATGGATCAAAGCACCACTGATGTGAATTGTAAAGGGTTCCCCAAAAATTCAATAATTGTCAGTCTGGAAGCACATTGACAGTGTTGTCGGAATTTTTCTATTTCTTTTAGAAATGTATTGTTTACTGGCAGCAGCAGCTGGTGCAGCTTAACATTGAAATTGTGTGCGAAATAGTTGAAACATCACTAGTTTTCAAATTAGGTACTACCTCTCCTCTTATTATCATTATTATTATGTCTGAAAAACCCAATGATGACAAGGTTTATGCATGAATCTCTTCAATGAGAGACATCTTGCCTTCAAAAGCAATGCAAGAAATCTGATTCAGCAACTATATTTTCCAGCACATTTTCAAATACTTCAGGTGGTGATAGGTCAAGTAATTGAAGCATTTAGCATTAAAAATTGCACATTTTAAGTTTCTATTTAGCATATTAGGGATATTATGTATTGAGGAACACACCATGTCCCTCAATGCATGGGACTGCATGAGTCTGATGTTACCTAAACACAGTCTTGCCATCCACACGAAACAGCAAGGCTTCACTGATCTGCTGACAGAGTCCAGAGATGGCCAGGTAGGCTACCTTGTACTCATGCACTATCAACTGAACCTAGAAGGAGAGGAGAGGAGAGAAACAGAATGAGAGAAAAAGTTAGTAGGAGCTGGAATACAGTTCCCATGGGCTATCCTTTAAGGTTTTATGGTTTAAAGGTGCTTTGTCATTTCCTCCACTCCACAAATACTCCCACCTTTCCATTCTTCCAAGGTCTCTTAACAGTATTCCTCATCTCCCCCTAACTTCCATCCCCATCTTCCTACAGTGATTCTCCAGATATGAGAGGTAATTATATGAGGATATATCAAGGCTCAAACACAACCCAGCCACTGGGGATGCACTAGCCAGTGCATTCCTGGTGCCGGTCCCAAGGCTGGATAAATGGAGGGTTATGTCAGGAAGGGCATCCAGCATAAAACCTTTGCCAAATCAAACATGCAGCTCATCAATCGGATTTCCATACCAGATCGGTCGAGGCAGCAAGTAGAGTGTGTTGAGAAGGTGGACGGAGTACTTTGAGGGGCTGATGAATGCAGAAAATAAGAGAGAGAGAAGGTTGGATGATGTGGGGATAGTGAAACAGGAAGTACGGTGGATTAGCAAGGAGGAAGTGAGGGCAGCTATGAAGTGGATGAAGAGTGGAAAGGTGGTTGGTCCAGATGACATACCTGTGGAGGCATGGAGGTGTTTAGGAGAGATGGAAGTGGAGTTTTTAACTGCAAACTCCAATTCCAATGAAGTTGGGACGTTGTGTAAAATGTAAATAAAAACAGAATACAATGATTTGCAAATCCTTTTCGACCCATATTCAATTGAATACACTACAAAGACAAGATATTTAATGTTCAAACTGATAAACTTTATTGTTTTTTTTTTTGCAAATATTCACTCATTTTGAATTTGATGCCTTATTCATTCATTCACTCATTTTGAATACTGATACCCAATCATGACACTCACCTGTTTCCAATTAACCTGTTCACCTGTGGAATGTTCCAAACAGGTGTTTTTCGAGCATTCCTCAACTTTCCCAGTCTTTCGTTGCCCCTGTCCCAGCTTCTTTGGAATGTGTTGCAGGCATCAAATTCACAATGAGTGAATATTTGCAAAAAACAATAAAGTTTATCAGTTTTAACATTAAATATCTTGTCTTTGTAGTGTAATCAATTGACTATAGGTCGAAAATGATTGGCAAATCATTGTATTCTGTTTTTATTCATGTTTTACACAACGTCTCAACTTCATTGGAATTGGGGTTTGTAGATTGTTTAACATAATCTTGGAAAGTGAGAGGATGCCTGAGGAGTGAAGAAGACATACACCGGTACCAATTTGCAAGAATAATGGTGATGTGCAGAGCTGTAGTAAATACAGAGGTATAAAGTGGATCAGCCACAGCATGAAGACATGGGAAAGATTAATAGAAGTTAGTTTAAGAGGAGAGGTGATGATTGGCTAGCAGCTGTATGGTTTCATGCCATGAAAGAGCACTACAGATGTGATGTTTGCTCTGAGAACGTTGATGAAGAAGTATAGAGAAGGCCAGAAGGAGTTATATTGTGTTTTTGTGGCTTTAGAGAAAGCTTAATATGACAGGGTGTTGAGAGAGGTGTGGTATTGTATGAGGAAGTCAGGAGTGGCAGAGAAGTATATCAGTGGTGCAGATGGGCATCTGAGCAGTGTTGTGGTCGATTCCATTGCCTAGCAATACGGGGATCGCTGGTTCGAATCCCCGCGTTACCGCCGGCTTGGTTGGGCATCCCTACAGACACAATTGGCCGTGTCTGCAGTTGGGAAGCCAGATGTGGGTATGTGTCCTGATCACTGCATTAGCACCTCCTCTGGTCGGCCGGGGCGCCTGTTCGGGGGGGGGGGGACTGGGGGGAATAGCGTCTTTCCCTCATGCGCTACGTCCCCCTGGTGAAACTCCTCACTGTCAGGTGAAAAGAAGCGGCTGGTGACTCCACATGAATCGGAGGAAGCATGTGGTAGTCTGCAGCCCTCCCCAGATCGGCAGCGAGGGTGGAGCAGTGACCAGGATGGCTCAGAAAATAGGGTAATTGGCCAAGTACAATTGGGGAGAAAAAGAGGGGGGGGAAAAAGGTAGTGCAGGATATGTATGAGGGCACTGTGACAGTAGTGAGGTGTGCAGTTGGAATGAGAGATGGGTTCAAGGTGGAGGTGGGATTACATCAAGGACCGGCTCTGAGCCCTTTCTTGTTTGCAATGGTGATGACGGATGATCAAGCAGGAATTTCCGTGGACTATGATGTTCGCGGATGACATTGTGATCTGTAGTGAGAGTAGGGCACAGGTTGAGGAGAGGCTGGAGAGGTGGAGGTATGCACTAGAGAGAAGAGGAATGAAAGTCAGTAGGAGTAAGACAGAATACATAAGTGTGAACGAGAGGGAGGACAGCGGAATGGTGAGGATACAAGGAGTAGAGGTGATGAAGGCGTATGAGTTTAAATACTTGAGATCAACTGTTCAAAGTAACGGGGAGTGCGGAAGAGAGGTGAAGAAGAGAATGCAAGCAGGGTGGAGTGGGTGGAGAAGAGTGCCAGGAGTGATTTGCGACAGAAGGGTACCAGCAATAGTTAAAGGGAAGGTTTACAAGATGGTAGTGAGACCAGCTACGTTATATGGTTTGGAGACGGTGGCACTGACAAAATGACAGGAGGTGGAGCTGGAGGTGGCAGAGTTGAAGATGCTCAAATTTTTGTTGGGAATGACAAAGAAGGACAGGATTAGGAATGAGTATATTAGAGGGACAGCTCAGGTTAGACGGTTTGGAGACAAAGCAAGAGAGGCAAGATTGAAATGGTTTGGACATGTGTGGAGAAGAGATGCTGGGTATACTGAGAGAAGGACGCTGAATATGGAGCTGCTGGGGAAGAGGAAAAGAGGAAACGCTAAAGAGGAGGTTTATGGATGTGGTGAGGGAGGACATGCAGGTGGCTGACATGACAGAATAAGATGCAGAGGACAGGAAAAGATGAAACAGATGATCCGGTGTGGCGACCCCTAAAAAGAGCAGCCGAAAAGTAGTATATATCAAGGCTCAAACACACAGCCCTATCTCTCTCACTCTCTGGTTTGAAACACAACAGACAGGTCTTATCCTGACTGCATCTGACCAACACATATGAACACACATCCAAGACGCCAAGAGCAGAGAGCAACACTCATGCCGAGATTCAACATGCCCTCCTCTCTGCTTTTTTTCTTTCTGAATTTGACTCCGTGCATCACCTCTCTTCTCTTCAACATTCTGTTTCTCCTTTCCTTTTCCCATCTTTCGCTCTCCCTTCTCTCCCTTTCGCTCCCTCTCTCTTTGTGTCCCGCTCTCTGTCTCCCTCACTGTACTACAGGACCTAATTCCTATGGAGAGTAATTCTACTCACACTCAAAATCCCAGATCCCAGATTTTACAGCTTTCATGAGGATAGGGCACAACGCATGGAATAAGCCTCTAAGAGAAAATGTCTGAGGGTGTGGGTGTGCGTAGAGGGTGGGGGGTGGGGAGGTTAATTGGTGCGGGGTAGTTCATATCTCTTGCAGATTCTCTCACCGTCTTTCCCTCAACTACCCCTCCATCTGTTTCTCTCTCTCCCACCAGTCTCTCTCTCTCTGTCTACCTAAAATGGTGGGGAGGCACTGCCAGGCATTTGACTTTGGGCTTGACAGATATTGAAATTGGCTCAATGTGAGCCTGACGTTAAAGCCCCAGAGGGGAGGGGCATGGTGGCAATCCCTGTCAATGAGTGTTAGTGTTCATTTGACTTGCTCAGCCTGCCACAGCTCCAGCTACCCTCTGGCCCAGGGGTGGCTAGCCATGTGCCATGTGTATGCAGGTTTCATTCCAGCCGGACTCCACACCAGGTGATTTCACTGATTAGCACCCCTTCAACCAAAGAGGAAGAATGTATCAGTGAAATCACCTGGTTTAGAGTCGGGTTGGACTGAAAACCTGCATACACATGGCTCTCCATGGCACATGGTTAGCCACTGCTACTCTGGTCCATCATTCTCTGGCATTCATTATTGTTTGGAGACAGAAGGCTAACAGCAACCTATATACAAGTCACGTCACATCAAGTCAATCTTATTTGTATAGCCCATTATCACAAATTACAAATTTGCCTCAGTAGGCTCTACAGCAACACAACATCCTGTCCTTAGACACTCACATCAGATATGGAACAACTCCTTAAAATAACCCTTTAACAGGGAGAAAAAAATAGGTAGAAACCTCAGGGAGAGCAACAGACGAGGGATCTCTCTCCCAAGACGGACAAATGTGCAATGGATGTTGTGTGTACACAATTTTAAGAATACAACATTGAAAGAGGATAACATTATAATGGAATTATAAGATATATGAAGAACATGATGAGGAGGACGCCAAGCAGTGTTCAGATGCCACCAGAACAGCCTAGGACCTGAACCACGTGACCAACATCACCATATAGACCTGACAGGAGGACAGACTACATATGTACAGACTCACATCACACCATTCACATACATGGGAGGAAAGACAAAAAAACAAAACAAACATTAGTCATACATCAAAGTGAGAGAGGGCTATACCATTGAAACAGGATATGCATTTATAAGATTTTTTTTTTTTTCAAAAGTGATGGGGGGCCTGTCCGCGGTGGTGTAGCGGTCTAAGCATCGGCTTTGTGTCGATGCAGTTGCCCACTGGGGACTGGGGTTCGCACCCCGGTCTCGTCATATCCGACTATGGCCGGACTCGAAGAAGCAGCAATAATTGGCAACGCTGTCTTCGGGAGGGGGGAGGAGTCAGCTTGTGTTCGTCACATGAACACGTCTGTGTGTGTGTCGGAAAAAGCAGTGGTTCGGCTTGGGTTCGCCTTGTCACGAAAGTGGGGAGGCGTCTCCTTTGAGACTGCCGGCAGGAGAGATGCAGTTGGCGAATGCATGCAGTACGAGGGTGGGTGTTTGGACTAAAATAGGGATCGATTGGCTACTAAATTGGGAGAAAAAAGGGAAAAATCAGAAATAGATTTATATATATATAAAAAAAAGTGATGAAGGGGATGCCAAGCAGTGTCCCGGTGGCAACCACCATCACCATGGAGACCTGGGAGAAGGACAGACTATATGTGCACACAGGGGAGGCTCACATCACCATTCACATCCACAGCAGAAGAGAAAGGAGAAGACATCATTCAAAGAAAAAAAACGTGAGAAGAGAACAGTTTGCAATAGTTGGTAATCTATACATTATAATCCTCTTGATTAGTCATTTGAGTACAATCATCAGCCCTTACAGGCACATACAGTATCATCCGCATCGCAATGGAAATTATTTTCCATGACTGCGTATAATTTGGCCAAAAGGTGAAATATAAAGAGAGAAAACGTACCTTTTCAAACTGGCATATTCAGTCTGATCCCCACTTCATTGAGTTTTGTGCAGATGATGATTTTATATTTATCTGTTCTATTAACTATTTATTGTCTACCCTGCTTTGTTTTGATTTTATGCTCTCTGATACAGTGCTGCTTGTTTGCTTTTGTTTTTTTTAACTGTGTTCTGTAAAGTGTCCTTGAGTGCTCTGACAGGCACCTATAAATAAGATGTATTATTATCATTATCATTAAATGAAGAGTGCCAAGAACCGAGCCCTGAGGTATGCCATATTTAACATCACAGAATTTCAATGTAATATTATTTTAACAGACACAATGTGTTCTTCCAGATAAGTAGGACTTAAGTCAAGAGAAAGCTAAGCCAGACATACCAAAATTACAATTTATTCTCTCTAATAGTATACAGGGATCAGTGGTGTCAAAGGTTGCACTGAGGTCCAGTAGTGAAAGCAGAGGGGTAATCAGAGTCCATAGCTAGTAGAAGATTGTTCACCACTCTGGTCAGAGCAGTTTCAGTGGAGTGACAGGCCCTGAAAACTCATTGAAAAGGTTGTACAGATCGTTTTATTCTATGTGGGTCAAAAGTTGTCGATACACAACTCTATCTAGTACTTTAGAAAAGAATGGAAGACCAGAGACTGGTTGATAGTTATTAAGAGAACCTGGATTTAGGTGTGGTTTCTTAAGTAGAGGCTTGACCACAGCTGTCTTAAAACTGCAGGGAACAGTGCTAGTAATATGTGATAAATTAATGTTTAGCATTGTAGGTCCCGGGAAAGGTCAGAGGTCTTTAAAAAGTTTTGCTGGTAAAGGCTCAAGTAGGCAAGTAGTTGGTTTAGCAGCTGACATGAACTTAGTCAAAGTATCAAGAGAGATAGTCTTAAAAGCTGTAATAACAGGGAAAATCAGTGACTCATTGTATATATATGAATTTGGTAAGACAGGATCTGTAGGAGTAGCTGAAGTTGAAGAACTAATTTTGTTTATGATCTCATCAATTTTATTGCAGAAAAAGTCTAGAAATTCATGGGCCATGAATGGTGAGCAGCTAATAAGCTGCTTTTAATAAAATTAGCTACAACTGCAAAGAGAAACCTGGGATTATGTTTATTAATAGTAATTAAGTGAGAGAGATACGATGCTTTCGCAGCAGTGAAAGCACACTTGTATTTCAATAAACACTCATGCCAAAATGGGTAAAAAACTTCCAATTTTGATTTTTGTCATTTATGTTCCAATCTCCTGCAGGCCCACTTAAGAGCATGTGTCTCGTTGTAAACCAGAGTGTAGGCCTCTTTAGTCGCTGAGCTGTGGCAGTGAGATGTGCAACTAAATCGAGGAGACTAAAGAGGGCCACATTTAAGTCACTAGTGAACATTTCCAACAGTCAGTTTCTACAGTGCAAGGAGCCAAGACTTCAGGCAGCTGCTGGCCAAATGTACCTACAGTGGTTGGACCAACATGGCGAGTGGCAACTACATCTGTGTTGACATTAACAGGACAGGCCAATAATGCTTCAAATTTAATGAGAAAATTATCTGACATAGCAGATGTGGTTGGCAAAACATTCAGATTAGAAACAGCTATCCCTTAACATAAAACCAAATCAAGGGTGTTACTATTGCAATGAGTCGATTCTTAAACAAACTGAACAAACCCAAAAGTATCAACAAGCACCAGAAAAGCTTTACTCAGAGCGTCAGCAGCCTTATTCAGACGAATATTAAAATCCTCAAGAATTAGATAATCAAGTAACAAGACCTGAGACAGATTCTCCAAATTCTTCAAGAAATAATGAGTTAGGGCCAGGAGGTCGATAGGAGTATCACAATCTGGATTGAGCAGAGTGTATTTGTGGCTGAGGGTGATGGACTTCGATAAGAGCCTCAAAAGATTGAAATTTAGATTCAAGTTTAGACGTTAAATTGAAATAGTTAAATATTAAGGTGCAAA
This sequence comes from Lampris incognitus, assembly GCF_029633865.1. Lineage (NCBI taxonomy): Eukaryota > Metazoa > Chordata > Actinopteri > Lampriformes > Lampridae > Lampris > Lampris incognitus. Next base: position 23,080 of record NW_026611378.1, read on the forward strand.
TGATCTCTTTACAGTCAATATGGATATGTGTGGGTGTGTGTGATTACCTGGCAGTCTGTTTTTCCTTTGTTTTGTGTGTGCTCTGCATATGTGTGTCATGAACCATATAGGAGCTATCATGAATGGTTAAAGCCTGGGGCCAACCTCACAAAGCCACAAACGTGTGTGATGATACTGAACAACAAAAATATACTTGCAAACACACACACACACACACACACACACACACACACACACACACACACACACACACAGGCAGAAAAACTCACAAACACTCTGACAGACGTGCACGAGTCTCCCCATGAATCTTCCCACACAGTGACCTTTGTGGGGGCTGATTGCAGCTTCCCCCGACACCCCATGTATCACGGCCTAGACTGCAGCCAGGAGGCCTCTGCTGCTGCTCTGCACTTTTTGTGACATAACAGCTTGTGACATTTGTTCTTATCACGCATAAATTATAGACCTACACAAATGCTCATAATAATAGGCTCCGAATCTGAGACAACGCCTAACAAAGCGCTGTGAAACAGAAGCACAGAAACAGCATAATAGCACCAACAAATCTAAGATTTGAGATTTATATTTATAAGATTTATATTTATTTATAATTCCTTCATCATTTCTCAGTACTTACATACATTCAAGCAAAATTTGTCCTCTGCATTTAACCCATCATTACACAGCTGAGGTCTTCGGCATTTTGTCTACCCTTTAATGACGAAGGTAAACTGAAGTGTGATGTTCACTGCTGACTGAGAGGGATGTCAGGCACCCAAACTGAGATGGTATATATTTCCAAATTTTAACAGTGCAATGAAAAAGTATAAATACAGTACAAGAATGTGCTGACAAAATGTATTTTGCAGTTCACTTTTATTGATAGCCTACAGCCTTCCTAATGAATGAATATCCAAATAGACGAATATTCAGGTTCAGCCCTAGTTTCCGATATACATTTTTTCATAAGAATGAAAATATGGAGGACAGAACGATGACAGCTAAACGACGAGCAAAACAAGAGCGATTGTGTGACTGAGTGAGTGAATAAGTGAGTGAGGGAGACAGTGTGATTCATTTATTACAGAAGTGGTATTAACTTGGTTTTAGCTATTTTTTCATGTTATAATTATCAGTTATATTTTTTTATGAATGCCAAAGCATCGCTTCATTCCAATAAAGCTCATAAATTGAAAATTTAATTATTATAGTGAGATGATGACTGAGTGAGTGAATGTAAAGACAAAGCGAATGAGAGATGAGAGAGCCTACCATGAACAAGAGCAAGGTTGATAAGGAGGAGAGATAATGCAGGAAAAAGGAGAGAGAGAGAGCGAATATAAGAGGGAGAAACTACAGGGTGTAACTCCGTCTGTTTAGTGTTTTTACAGAGTTGCTCTTCCTGTACTCATAAGTCCAGCTAGGCTTGAGGAATACTGTACCGCAAGGTCAGCCAGGCTGTCCACAAAACACAATAAATACATAACCGACATTCGCAGGGCAAACTTCTCTTTGAGCTGCAGCATCCAAGCCAACAGCCAAAACCTTAAACCAATGCTGGGTACTATATGCTTAACACCAACCTTGTCACCATTCAATCTAACCTGACCTTGAAACTTCACCATAAAAAACCAGCAAATATGTCCCTAAAAACATGCCGTGAGCACTTTTCTGAGTTTCTTTCAATTCTTTTTAAGAGAGTCTTGGACCCCACTGTATGGTTTAATAGTCCACTAAATGAATAAACAATACAGTGATATAGATTTATCCATGCAGATGTCAGTTAGGGCTGTGTCGTGCTGTAAGACCTTGGCGATGTGCTGACGACAGTCACTGATGAAAAGGTTGGAGGCTCCTTTGGATGACCACAGTAGCTTGGTGAGCCCCGGCTGGAACTTCTTATCCAAAAAGCGGATGTGCTCCCGGAACAAGCCAAGCTCATCAGCAGGCAGGTCTGCTATCATCCTGGTACATGCACGCACACACACACACACACACACACACACACACACACACACACACACACACACACACACACACACACACACACACACACACACATATCGTTTTGGGAGTATTGTAAGTATTGATGTGCTTCTGTCACAGACCAACTATTGTAACAATCTAAGGAAGGAGAGTGTCATCCATTGCTGTTTTCTGTATCTGCCTGATTTCTACTGTGTGAAAATAAAAGCCCTCTGACACTGTTACTATAACTACACAACTAAACTTGCCTTGACAATGAGTGTTTCAAATAACTTTATTTAAACTTCAATGCTCCCCAGTCATGGTACTTGAAAGCACCCAACACTGCTGGTTTTGGTTTTTGCCAGTTAGGTCATTCAATGCACTTGTCTTTCCAGGTCTAAAAATACCACTGAATAACTGACTTTAATAATGGACACAACAGGTGAATGTAATAATTACCTGGCAAAACAGAAATGCAGCAGTGTTGGGGATACACGAAGACCAGGATTGGGTAGCAGAGGTATAATTAACTTTTGTGTAAAAATAATGAAGCTGACTGAACTGTTTCAATATTAATGAAACTACTATTAAAGCCTTTTTCAGCTTTTTGTTTATAAATGTGCATATACGTTAGGATTGAGACAATGCTACAACAGTTGTAACCGGCAGCAGAATGCAAACAGGTGCAGTGCAGAGACAATCATATTCGACGTTATGCATATAACTAATGTTCCCTGAGGGAGGGTATGGGGGATTGCGCCCTCATGAGACCAACCTGAAAAACCTTTTTCAAAATGCCAGTCAAGGCCAATGAGGCTGTAGCAGGCAAGGCGATATATTGACAAATATATTGAGTGGTGCAATTTATTTTCTCGAGTTGAGATGTGGAGAATCTGCACTGCTTGCTGGGAGGAGTGGGTTTGCTGCTCGCGGAATTAGACTTCATTGTCAAGTGGGCAGCCAGCGTCTCTTCCAGTGGAGGAATGTTTGCTAGCGCCGCAGCCTCCATATCCTCCAAGTTCAAGTAGTGGGAAAACGGAAGTGGCAGTGGAGCATTAGGACTCATCCAGGACTGCCTGAGCTTATATACAAAGTTGGGGAAGACAGGCAAATTGTGCCTCACCACAGCGAGCTGCCACGGGAGAAAATAGCAGCGAAAGTACCTGCCAGCTGGGTTAGTTGTTGGAGAGGAGGTGATGCTGGCCACGGCACTTCAAGGTGCTCGGCCACATGGTGGCACAAGTTGATCAAGACCAGGGTGGTACCATCAGTCTTGGTTGGAAGATCTCCAGCACAGAGGACCTGGGAAGGCCTTTCTTCATCTCCTCCACATCTGCTTTTGACCTCCTCTTCTGAGATGCTGCCTGAAGCGGCGAGGGAAAGCTCATCCTCAGACAGCACACCAGGCTGTACATTTCAACAGAGACAGTGAAGTCGGCTGGGCCCTCTTCCATAAATGCGTACTCAGTAGGGAGGACTTCATCCATCTGATCCTCCCATGACCGTCCTACTCCTTCACCTAAGTTTTCACATTCAGGATCAAACTCCGCAGAGGACTCGGTGGTTCCAGACAGCAGGGGATCTCCAAGCCCAGCTCAGCTTCCCAGCACCCTCTACAGGAATACCACACGCTTTTCCAGAGTTGACCTCCAGAGTTGTGACAGTGTGCACAGGTATCTGGTTTAGCAAGTGACGCTTTAGCATGCAACATGCCAAGACACACCCAGCAGGCATAATAAGGATCCGTCTCGGAGAGGGAAATTCCATAAGCCCTAGGGCACAGATGATCTTTCACCCTCACAGCTAACTTTTCTTTTTGTCAGGTGCCATTCCACTTGGCAAGTTAGCTTGCTAAACAGGCGTGGAGCAGTTATGTTAGCGAGACAGGTACATGCACAGGTATACGTTAGTTGGGCTAAATGTGGTAAGCAACTAGTTAGCAAGCTAAACAAGCGCTATGTATGCAACCTTAGTAGTGACATCTTGAGCAGGGAGCTGGCTCACCTCTTGCAGGCAGTTAAATCACTAGCAAGGGTTCTACAAAAATCAGGTTATGTGAGGTGAAGTGCAAAAAAATTGAGGGGCAGAGGCTGCACAGGGTCTTTTGTAGCCTCAGGGAAGGTGGGAATTCCCCTGCCTGTGACATCCTCATTGGCCTTGACAGGCGTTTTGATAAAGGTTCTTCAGGTTGGTCTCATGAGGGCGCAATCCCCATACTTATGTGTTGTACCAACCGAAAGGGAACTGTTTCTTTTGGGTGCTAAGAGGCTTTTTTGTTTTTATGTCTTGAGACAGCAAATCTGAACTTGGGGGTGAGATGATTTCAGGTGGTCACAAGATAATTTATGGGATGTGAAAAGCAATATTTCTAATACAGAAACAATTCTTTTCTCTGATAAAAAAATATTCAATGCCAAAGCTCCCTAATAAAGCATGAAAATGGGAAATACAATGATAACCTGGTGTAACAGTTCACCATTCCATGGCTGCATTAGGGCTGTCTCAAAACTGGCCAAAAATGACGCTCGATTATTCCTTCTAAAAAACAAATAGGTTTGAACCATTAAAATATATTTTTGCGCATTATGTCCATGAGAGTGCAAACTAATACAACGAGAGACATAACTACTTGTATAGGTATATTTATTTCTACGTAAACTTGTCTTTTAAAAGATCTACATACCTACACATTACAAGATAAACAAATAAAATAATGTCCTATACCGTAAAACTTAATTTAAAGACCATAGATCTCTCTCTTGTTGCACCATGGTTGATGCTAGAGTAAAAAATGAGAACAGGCTCTCTCACAGAGTGAAATGAATGATTCATAATTGATGTTATTCGATATCCTAGTTTTTTATTTGGGTATATATTTTCAAGATGTGCCCTGAGGTTACTAGTGGTGGACTGGTAAGCTAACTGTAGCTTACATAGCTTGCATATGACTTTATCTCAAGGTTCCACAATTTTTCCGTTTTCTGACCAAGATCCGAAGTATTTCCAAAGGGGGCCTTTTAGATTATTCGGAGTGAAAATCAATCTGTGGCCGAGTTGGGTTGTGAACTCTGCCATCTTTACCACACGGTTGTTGTTGAATTATTCGCTCATTTCAGCTTGACCTAAGTTTCCTTTTCAACCAATGAAAGTGACGTTGTGTGACTCCTGTCCATCATGCATCATATTCAGTGCAGCGGCCAAGGCCCTCGCGAGAATTCCCAAGGCAGACAGCCATGGTGGTGCTGCTTTTTTTTTCCACAAATATACATTTTCACACTCGAATGTCTGTTTTTTGGGGGATTTTTTTGCAATTCAGCTATAAATTTGAATTTGGAATATTCATTGCCAGCCCTAGTCTGCATGCCTGTGACATGGGTTTGCCAGTGGGAATCACTGCATTTATTGTAATCGCGATTCAAAAAGGTTTAGCAACAACAACAGGCAGCTTAACCAAAATCGACCAAAAAATCTTTGAGTCTTGGATATTCCAAATAGCGCTGATGATACCAGAGCATCATACCATCTTTGGGCATGTTGCAGCTCAGAAATGAGTATGTGTCCTTTGCAGCAGTGTGCATGTTTCAGACCTGCTGTGGTCCTGGACTAGCAGCAGAACATTCTCCCGGAGCACCCTGAGGTCCTCCCTGCGCTGGTAGAGATTGATCACGTAGTGGGGAATCTCAAAGCCCAGACGCTCCCAGTAATTGATCTCAGAGAACATTTTCAGCAGTTTCCTAAAAAAAACACATGCACGCATGCACACACACACACACACACACACACACACACACACACACACACACACACACACACACACACACGGAGCTAAAAAGATTGCTAAAATTCTGCCTTTTCTGTCCATGGTTGATGCAGAGACTCTAATGCATCCATTTGTTTCATCCAGACTTGATTACTGTAATGTTCTGTTTTCAGGTCTGCCCCATGCTAGGACTAAAAGTCTTCAGATGGTTCTGAATGCTGCTGCTAGAATCCTAACTAAATCTAGGAAATTTGACCATATTACACCAATTCTTGCCTCCCTTCATTGGCTTCTGTTCCATGTTAGATCAGAATAAAAGGTGCTTCTACCGACTTATAAAATCCTAAATGGGCTTGCCCAATCTTACCTGTCTGATCTCCTTAAACCGTACACTCCTTCTCAGGCTCTTCACTCTCAAAATACAGGGCCCCTGTGTGTACCCAAAGTTAAAAAGAAGTCAGCTGGTGGCAGGGCCTCTTCCTATCGGTCCCCGTTCTTGTGGAATAACCTGCCTGCTGCCATCAGACAATCAGTCTGTTGAGTCCTTTAAATCCAAACTTAAAACTTACTTTTTTGCCTTAGCTTACAATTAGTTAACTTTAAGCTGAGTACTTCACAGCCTGTTCTGGATGGCAGGTCGGTTTCTGTCTCAATGAATTTACCTACCAGTTCTGCCGACGAGATTATAGAGTATAGATTATGACTAATTGATGACTTAATTGATTATGACTAATGGCTATTGTAAACTGTTCTCTTCTCTCACGTCTTTTCTCTCTCTCTGAATGATGTCTTCTCCTTTCTCTTTTTCTGTGTGTGAATGGTGTCATGTGAGTCTCCCTTGTGTGCACATGCAGTCGGTTCTCCTCTCAGGGCTCTGTGGTTATGGTCGCCGCCACCTGGACACTGCTTGGCATTTCCCTTTTCACATTTTCTTTTTATATATCTTATAAATTCACAAATATATATATTTATATATATTTGTATTTTTTTATGTTTTTACTTGATGATGCTGGTCATGTGGCTTGGGTCCTGGGCTGTTCCAGTGGCATCTGGACACTGCTTGGCATCCTGTGCATCATATTCTTCATAAATGTTATAAGTCCATTATAAATCTGTTTATCCTCTTTCAGTGTTGTATTGTGTAAATTTTGTAAACACAACATCCATTTCGATGAGAAGGTCTAAGGACAGGATGTTGTGTTGCTGTAAAGCCCACTGAGGCAAATTTGTAATTTGTGATATTGGGCTATACAAATAAAACTGACTTGACTTGACACACACACACACACACACACACAATACAGTGTTGCTGTGTGTGTGTGTGTGTGGGTATAAAAAGAAGCTAGAGAAAATGTTTAAATACTTTCACTGATAAAAGCCCACAGATGCTGTGTGTGTTTGCTTGTGTGGTGACCACAGAACCTACTGGTCAAAATTGACATCCAGTATGGCAATGTTCTCTCTGCTCCGCACCATGAGGGGCTGGTCCAGCCTCTTGAAGCTCTCTCTGTCCAGGCCCTGGCTCCACTCACTGAAGCTCTTCCTCAGCAGCTCATCCAGTATCTCGACCAGCTGGCTATAGGCCAGGTGCACCTCACTGCAGATCTCTGTCTTGGGCAGGAAGTGGGCCCACCGGAGCACCTAGTTATAGCCGGAAGAGCAGGGAGTGGGTGGGATGACAACAGTTGGATGAGATTGGATGGCACTGGATGTGAGGGTTAGAATGGGAGGGTCAGAGGGGGCCATCACAATGAAAGCTTCAAAATTCTGCAATAATGCCTTCAGACTGTGATGAATTGGAAAAAAATTGAGGGTAGCCAAACTGGACATTAGCATATGCTTACACTATTAAGATCTATGTAGTCCTCTCCAAATTCATATCAGGTGTGTCAACCTGTATCTCTTTGGAAGACAATACTGCACATTGGACGATGCCTCAAAACACTGTTTGTGCACAATGCTCTTTAGTGCGGAGACTAAACAGTGCAATAATTCTCTACCTTGGGATATATAAAACATATAAAGGATGAGTAGCTTTGAGTTTTCCCTCAATATCATAAAAGGGTAGTAATATTTTTATACTGCACACTTAACAGCAGTACAGAGGGTATAGTCAGGGGCTAGAGTCCAACACAGTGATATACACTACCGTTCAAAAGTTTGGGATCACCCAAACAATTTCGTGTTTTCCATGAAAAGTCACACTTATTCACCACCATATGTTGTGAAATGAATAGAAAATAGAGTCAAGACATTGACAAGGTTAGAAATAATGATTTGTATTTGAAATAAGATTTTTTTTTACATCAAACTTTGCTTTTGTCAAAGAATCCTCCATTTGCAGCAATTACAGCATTGCAGACCTTTGGCATTCTAGCTGTTAATTTGTTGAGGTAATCTGGAGAAATTGCACCCCACGCTTCCAGAAGCAGCTCCCACAAGTTGGATTGGTTGGATGGGCACTTCTTTGAGCAGATTGAGTTTCTGGAGCATCACATTTGTGGGGTCAATTAAACGCTCAAAATGGCCAGAAAAAGAGAACTTTCATCTGAAACTCGACAGTCTATTCTTGTTCTTAGAAATGAAGGCTATTCCATGCGAGAAATTGCTAAGAAATTGAAGATTTCCTACACCGGTGTGTACTACTCCCTTCAGAGGACAGCACAAACAGGCTCTAACAGGTACTATTTAATGAAGATGCCAGTTGGGGACCTGTGAGGCGTCTGTTTCTCAAACTAGAGACTCTAATGTACTTATCTTCTTGCTCAGTTGTGCAACGCGGCCTCCCACTTCTTTTTCTACTCTGGTTAGAGCCTGTTTGTGCTGTCCTCTGAAGGGAGTAGTACACACCGGTGTAGGAAATCTTCAATTTCTTAGCAATTTCTCGCATGGAATAGCCTTCATTTCTAAGAACAAGAATAGACTGTCGAGTTTCAGATGAAAGTTCTCTTTTTCTGGCCATTTTGAGCGTTTAATTGACCCCACAAATGTGATGCTCCAGAAACTCAATCTGCTCAAAGAAGTGCCCATCCAACCAATCCAACTTGTGGGAGCTGCTTCTGGAAGCGTGGGGTGCAATTTCTCCAGATTACCTCAACAAATTAACAGCTAGAATGCCAAAGGTCTGCAATGCTGTAATTGCTGCAAATGGAGGATTCTTTGACGAAAGCAAAGTTTGATGTAAAAAAAATCTTATTTCAAATACAAATCATTATTTCTAACCTTGTCAATGTCTTGACTCTATTTTCTATTCATTTCACAACATATGGTGGTGAATAAGTGTGACTTTTCATGGAAAACACAAAATTGTTTGGGTGATCCCAAACTTTTGAACGGTAGTGTATATCATAAGGTTCAGTATTCACAGGAGCCTAATGCTGGTACTGCTTTGTGTTCTGGTCTCATATTTCAACCTTATTACAAGAATCCCTTATTTTAGACGAGAATATGAGGAAAATAGAGGACTGCACAATCATATCTGTGTGTAATTAAAGCTCCCCTGCTGGCCTTAATTTTGTTCTTTGTGTATCCGGGTAAAGATAATAATGTTACACAGAGTATGAACTCCCTCGTCCTTTTTCTGTTTGTGTGTGTATGTCTGATGTGATGTGTGTGCATGTGTGTGTATATGCATTACCAAAATCAAGGCAGTAACAGCTGTGTTTAATAGTGACCAAGCCACCAAGGCCATGGCTGGACCACATCCACACACCCAGGACTCTTGCTGGGGGGCGTGGCCTCGACCTAGTTCGGTCTGCAGTGGCAGGATAGGAGGTTGTTTTTTTGGCACCAAAAACAAATCCAGTGGTCTGTAATGGTTAAGGGCCTGCCTGGTTTCGTCTATCCTTGCACAGAATGAGCAACCATTTGACCCCATCTGAAATCCACTCACTCAATACTAGCCATGTACTTTAATGTGTCTTGTGCATGTGAGAGGACACCTCGGTAACACTATAATAACGACACACCATGAAGCATTAGTTAAGTATTAGCAACTACTGAATTCATCATTTGTAAAGCATTTGTAAAGCAAGACATGCACCAATGGTTAGTGAGTGTGTTAATAGATGTTTTATAAATACTTATTAATACTGCAATTCATGATTAATTCAGGTAGTTACTAGTTGTTAGTTAAGTATTTTGTATGACCTCATCTAAAGTGAGGACCATCTATGCCTTACAACGCATTTACAAATGAGAGAGAAAGGCCAGCAGTACCTTGAGACTAACAAAAGTCTAAAGGATCATAAGATAGCCTGCTAGCCCTGTACTATCCTACAGGGCAGTGAAAGGAACAGCTCTTTCCTATCTCCAGGCCATGGTCAGGCCCTACACCCCCGTCCGACCACTTCGCTCTGCTGCCTCGGGACGCCTCGTTGCCCCGTCGCTCAGAGGCCCCTGCTGCCGATCAACCCAGTCATGGCTCTTTTCTGTCCTGGCCCCACAGTGGTGGAATGAGCTCCCCCTGATGTCAGGACAGTGGAGCCACTGCCCATTTTTCGGCGCAGGTTGAAAACTCACCTCTTCAAGAACTACTACCCTGTTACTTGCTCGTAGCACTTATTGTATTCATGCAATAAAAAAAAAATCTAAAAAATATCTTTCTCGCGCTTTTACTTTAGCACTGGTTTTGCTCTTAGATGCTTGTTTAGAGACAAGATGCACTTATGACCTCTGATGACTAGTAGTTCTCCTGATTTCCTACGTTAAATGCACTTATTGTAAGTCGCCTTGGATAAGAGTGTCGGCTAAATGACTGTAATGTAATGTAAGATACTTTAGAAAGTGTAAGTACATGATTACATTTGTGCATGAAGTAATCATGAATTGCAGTATTAATAAGTATTTATAAAACATCTATTAACACACACTAATCATTGGTCATGTCTTGCTTTACAAGTGCTTTACAAATGATGAATTCAGTAGTTACTAATCCTTAACTAGTGCTTCATAGTGTGTAGTTATTATGAAGTGTTACCGACACCTCTCTTTCTGTGTTTGAGAGTGACAAAGCGGTGGCTCACATTCCTCTCAAGTTTGGGGTTTGTGTTCAGGGGATTTACGCTGGATACCACCCATTTGTCCCTTTGTGACCAGAGTAAACGACTGAATATATCTTGAATGCTGACCCCCCCCCCTCCCCCTGATTCTCTCCGTCTCCCCATTTGCTCTCAGCACTTAAGACATTGTGTGTGTGTGTGTGTGTGTGTGTGTGTGTGTGTGTGTGTGTGTGTGTGTGTGTGTGTGTGTGTGTGTTGTTTGGGAGACATGAAAATAAGGAGAACAAGAGTGCGTGAGTGTATGTGTGTACATGCTATTTTCCTCTTTAATATATTGCAGTGGAGATGGTTTGTGTAGTTTTATATCAATGTCCAACTCAGTTTTTCTTTCAGTTTGGGTTCAAGTGCACTACTAAACCTGTTCTAATGTTTCTAACCACTGGCCTCAGAGGGTACATATTTATGTTTTCCAAACTATGTGTGTATGTCTGTGTGCGCATGTGCACGTGCACACATTTCAATAGGGGGGTTTAATAAGTTTCATTTCATAAATCACAAAGAACAGAACCTCTAGCTGTGACGGCAAATATTACAACAATGTAAACACACCTGTAGGCCTGTAAATCCTACAGCTGCTATGGTGCTGATGTTTGCTGGCTGGATTAAATGAATAAACGCACATAATGACACACCTAGTGTGCAGATTCCTAACTGATGACAATGTAAATGAGCCGGTGTCCCGGTTCAGCCATTTGATATTGCTTGCTGGTCTCAAACTTACAGTAGAAACAATCCAGCGTTATCGCGAGGTAGAGTTGTTTCCAAACTACATGAGACATTATATAACATGACAACAGAGGACTGAGTAGCAAAAGAACAGTTATTTCTACTGTTTGGCCACATCTTAGGCTTCAGGTCTAAAGCATCTCTTGTGCCAGAACACAGTAATACTGGTTATCAGCAGATTTAAGAAGAGCTGCACTGTTGAAGAGGTGGTACCACAATGACAACCCTGGCATCAGAGCTCACCTCCATGGGGTTCTCTATGCGGCGTCGAAGGATTCGGGCCCAGCGGGCCCGATCTATGTGGGTGGGAGTATCTCTGGCCTTCTGGCTCAGCTCATTATTGACCAGGTTGAGCTCGTTATTAAAGATGGTGTACACCTGCACTGTCTTCCTATCTAAGGTCCGCTTGATGGCCTAGAAGGCAGAGAGAGGGAGAGAGTTAGATAGATGGATGGATGGTTGGATGGTCAAGAAAAGGGGAAAGGAAAGAAGAGAGGAGAGAAAGACCTGGGGAGATTAGGAGGAAGAAAAGAGGAAATAGAGGATGAAAATGACAAGAGGGTGGGGCGCAAAT
>NW_026611380.1:0-35032 GCF_029633865.1 Lampris incognitus
GCATCCCCACCGAGATACAGTTACATTGCCAGGGCGACCACATGGCTGACCTGTACAAGGACTCTATACTCATCCAACCACTGTTTCTGAAACCCAGACCTTTGAGTGCCTCTCTTTAAATGTTATCCACCAAAACCCTAATGGTTAACCAGTGTTCCAGTGTTACGTTTTCATGTAGCAGACGCTTTTATGCAAAGCGACGCACATCTGAGAGGATCACAAGCGAGGATCCAGTCAGGAGGCAACAACGCAAGTAAGGGCCAAGAAACTAGGTTCAAGTCTGATAGGACATAGGCGTCAAGAGGCAGTGCACAAATACCATCGGGTGTGGGGGTGTTCGTGAAAGAGCTGGCTCTTTAGCTTCTCCTGAAAGATGGAGAGGGACTCAGCGGATCGAATGGAGTTTGGTAACTCGTTCCGCCATTGGGGAACTACAGGAGAGACGAGTTGGAGCCCCGTTGTGGCAGAAATGCCAGGTGCCTTGCTTTGGCAGAGTGTACTGAGCGGGACTGAGTGTAGACCTGAATGAGGGAGTTCAGGAAGGCGGGAGCCGTTTTAGTTGCTGTTTTGTAAGCGAGCATTAAGGTTTTGAATTTGATGCAACTGGGAGCCAGTGGAGGGACATGAACTGATGAGCTGTTTTGGGTTGGTTGAAGAGGTTTGAAAGTGCATACAGGGAGACCTACAAGAGCCTGTACCAGGAGTTGTGCTGCATGCTCAGCCAGGTAGAGTCTACATTTCCCGATGTTGTGCAGGGCAGATTCGGCACGACCGAGCAATCGAGACCACGTGAACCTTAAAGGTTAGTTGGTCATTAATCATGACACTCAGGTTTCGACTTTGTGGGCATGAGTTGGGTTGATCTGAGCTGGATATTGATCTGTTGTTGTATGGATGGACTAGCTGGGATGACAAGGAGCTCAGTCTTAGATAGGTTAAGCTGAAGGTGGCGTTCTTTCATCCATGCAGAGATATCAGCAAGGCATGACGACATCCGTGCTGAGACTGTGAGGACATCTGGTGGGAATGATAGGAAGAGCTGGGTATCATCAGCATAGCAATGCTATGAGAAACCATGGGGGCGGATGATTGCACCAAGTCAGGTGGTGTCTATTAAGAAGAGAAGGGGACCGAGCACGACTTATTCTCATTTACCGCCCTTCAAAATCAAACTCAAGAGGGTTTTTTTTAAACTTTCTTACCTCAGTATGTCCCACCCTCTTCAATATTTAGATATTGGGTGATTGTAATATGCACACGGATTCCCCAAATGTTCCATGGCTGCTGATTTCCTGACCCACCTAGATTCATTAAACTCATACAACATGTGAATAGCCCCACCCACAACCGTGGCCTCACAATGGACATCATTATCCTGGAAATGTACCTGCCTCCGACCAAATATCTTGAGTTTGATGAGGCTGTATCACTATCACTGGCAATTCCATCCTCCAATCACCCCCCGCCCCCACGGAGAGTGTCCTGCAGTGCCACAACCTGCACAATCTGGACAGTGCCATGTGCCCTCTTTCTTGAATCCATAATGTCCACCCTCTCAACTGATTTCAGCCCCCCCCCCCCATGAATGACTAACCTCTACAATACCACCCTGACCATCTTCCTCAGCATCCTTGCCAATGAGGAAAGCCACCTTCTAGCACAACTCTTCCTGGTTCACTGATGATCTGCATCACATGAAGACCCGTGGCTGCCACTTGAGAGGTTATGGAAGAAAGATGCTCTCGCTGTCCATCTACTGGCCTTCAGAGAAAACCAAACTGCCTACGCTGCTGCCCTAAAAGTTGACCACTCATCTTACTACTCTACAATGACTGACAATGGCAAAGGCAATCCCAGAACCCTATTCTCCACCATGAACTGCCTTCTCAATCCACCAACTCAGGCCCTCCAGCTGCCTCTCCAGAATTGTGCGACTGTTTTTCTGTTTCCTTTAAGACCAAGGTCGTAGATATCCGAGCCAACATTGTAGCCTCCACAGCAGCTGCGACACCGCCCACCTGTCTTCCCTTCTTTAATAACGCCACCCTGTGCAGCTTCAAAAAGGTTACACCACCTGCACCTTTGGCCATCATAACCAAATCCAAGTCCACTAACTGTTCCCTTGACCCATACCCACTCCCTGTTGAAAGCCTGCTCACCAGAGTGGAGAGGTGCCCATCCATTTTAAGACAGCAGCTATCACCCCACTTTTGAAGACACCAAATCTGGATCAAGAACTCCTGTCCAACTACAGACCAATCTCCAACCTCCCTTTCCTTGCCAAAGTTCTCGAGAACGTTGTGGCCTCACAGTTTCAGTTACATATTTCGGAAAAACAATTTTATGAAGCCTCCAATCCAGTTTCCGCCTGAACACAGTATGGAAACAGCCAGGTTGCCAATGACCTGTTGATGGCAGCTGACACCGGGATACCCAGAATCCTGGTCCCACTCGATCTGAGTGTGGCAATCAACACCATGGACCACAACATTCCCCTGCAATGCCTCAAGACTATATCATGGTCACTGACACAGCCTTGAGGTGGTTTACCTCCTACCACACCAACTGGAGATATCACATGCAACGGGGGGGTGGGGAGGTTTCTAGGTCCAATGATACTGCAGTGACATGCAGTGTCTCACAGGGGTCAGTGCTTGGGTCCATCCTGTTTTTAATCTACCTACTCCCACTTGGACGTATCGTCAGACAACACAACATCAACTCCCACTGCTATGCTGACAACACCCTGGTCTGCATTAAGGCACCACCCAATCCAGCCAGCACAATTTCCACCCTCAACACATGCCTGGAGGACAGCTGTTCCTCGATGAAAAACAACTTCCTCCAGCTCAATAGCAGCAAGACGGAGGCCATCCTGATTGGCACCACCAAACAATTCGCCACCGCTGGCAGCATTGGTCCTCCCTCGATGGCCAACTCATTCTCCCTCTCCTCTGTTGTCGCCAATCTTGGTGTTGAGTTTGACTCCACGCTTTCATTCCAAGCTCATATCAATCTCATCTGTATGATTTCCTTTATTCACCTTAAAGTATAGCCAGATTGAAGCCATCATTTTCAAATGATGGCGCCAAAAAAATACAATAAAAAAATACTGGTTCGGCCACTAATCTTCTCCCGAATTGGTTATGGCAAAGCCCTTCTCTCCGGTCTTCAGTCAAATCTATCAGCTGTCTTCACTCATTCAGAACCGTGCTACAGTCTTCCCCAGATAGAAAAAAGTCAGCCCTCATGACCCCCATAATCACCCAACTCCACTGGCTCCAGTTTACTACAGGATCCATTTCAAAGTCCTCCTCCTGATCTAAAAGCCTTAAATGGCCAAAGCCCCAGTTACCTCAGTGACCTCATCACTACCCACAAACCCTCACGATCCGCCACTCTAGCCATTCTCCACTGCTCCACATCTCCCATACAAGTCTCTGGATGATGGGGAGACTCAGCCTTCTGCTCTCTTTTCCTCACTCCTCTGGAACTCCCTCCTGGACTATCTCCGAACTGTCTCTTCATCAGGCTTTTACTAAAACGGGCCTTAAAACCCCTCTTTATCGGCAGGCCTCCTATTAAGCCTTTTATAGTGGCCCACCCTTGTTTTAATCCTCTCTTTACTTCATTTTATTCTACTCTTACTTTATCTTTATTTTTTACAGCTGGCCCACCCTGGTTTTATTCCCCCTCTTTTATTCCCCCTTTTGTCTTTTTACTTTTTATTTTATAATATATTTTCTTTAACTATAGTCTTTTATCTGTGAGGCGCTTCAAGATCTGTCTCTGCAGATGAGAAGCGCTATACCAACTCGATTTATCATTGTAATAATAATAATTATTATTATTAAAATAGATTGACAGATACATATATATATATATAGAGAGAGAGAGAGAGGGAGGGAGAGAGAGAGAGAGAGAGAGAGAGAGAGAGAGAGAGAGAGAGAGAGAGAGAGAGAGAGAGAGAGAGAGATAGATAGATAGATAGATAGATAGATAGATAGATAGATAGATAGATAGATAGATAGATAGATAGATAGATAGATAGATAGATAGATAGATAGATAGATAGATAGATAGATAGATAGATAGATAGATAGATAGATAGAGACAGGAGAAAGCAAAAGATAGTAAGTAATCAAGAGCTAGAGAGCGAGAGCACGAGAGAGAGAGCAAGAGAGAGAGAGCAAGAGAGAGAGAGTATTGTGACTATGGAGTGTGAAGGTCAGGCACTTCCTCCCACATAGGCAGGTGGTGATGTAAAGAGAGACGAAAAAAATGAAAGAAAAATAAAGAACGATTGAGGACAAAGGCAGAGTGCAGAGAGTGAGAGACAAAGAAATGAAAAGCAGGATCTTGCTGTAAAAAACACCAGAGACCATTATAATTTAATGTTTAAATTTATTTCTTTCTAAACAAAGTGGCTCTCTTTCTAAATGGTTTCCTTCAGAACCATTAAGCTCATGCTGATGGTTTCTTATAAAGCATAACATGCTCTCATGGTTACCATTAGACATACTAATACAGACCATTACATACCATCAGAAACCATTACAAATCCCAATAGACCCATCAAAACCAGCAGAAATGGTCATGGGTTTTGATGGGGGGGGGGGGGTCAGCAGGGATAATATAACCACCATTTAAGCTAATTGAATAGATAGCTAAAAGAATTTAGCTAGCTATTTAGGATTATTTAGCTAGCTATTCAAAAAGCTTCAACTAACTAGCTAAATTTAAATAGCTACTTATAAAGCTAATTATTTAGCCGTTAGAGGGGCTAATTAGAAATACAGCTAATATCTAGCCAAATAGCTTTCTAAATAGCTGTTCAGAAGTTGAGAATAGGGGAGACTTCCTGTTAGAGGATGTAGCAAGTACACACAAGTGGAGAGGCTTCGTGACTAATTTGGACATTTTACCTTTAAGACCTCCTTTGTGTTACACTTGTCACCTCACAACTAGTTGTTGAACATGCTACGAACGCATCTGGGTTGAAGAACAGAACAAGCTACAAGGCATGCAAACTCATACAACTCGGGCTACTTTGCTAGCTGGGAAGCTAGCTAATGCTGCATTCATATGGATTTCCTGGTACGCAGACTTACATTTTTCTTTCTACGTTGTCGGTGAAATGGGTACTGTTATCCCCCCTACTATTATTGTTGGGGTAATAACTACACTTCAAGGTCTGACAAATTTCAACATATAGATGTTGTGGGTAATTTGTCTAAACTTTTCAACTACTTTATTGTGGTGTCACAGCTGCTGGGACAGGTTCCAGCATCCCCACAACCCTGAGAGTAGGATGATGGATGGATGGATGGATGGATGGATGGATGGTGTCACAAAGCCGGTCTCACATACCCATTTTATGTGTTGGGAGAACTTCCCAGTTTGGAGAAAATAAGGCCTTACTGGACTGGGAGGGCAAAGATAAGGGAGTCCTGCAGCTAGCCCCCGTTAGGCAGACCAGCATAGGAATGCTGTTTTATGTTCAATTAGTTCTACTTTTTAGGTTTTATATATAGTTCAGAATTGTATGGGATACACACTGCCTCCGTGTTATCACTGTGTCTTAAATTTAAGACCAAACTAGACCCTCACCTATGGTCATGAGCTTTGGGTGGTGACCGAAAGGGTGAGATCGTGGATACAAGCGGCTGAAATGAGTTTCCTCCGTAGGGTGTCTGGACTCAGCCTTAGAGATAGGGTGAGGAGCTCGGACATCCGGAGGGAGCTCGGAGTAGAGCCGCTGCTCCTTCGCATCAAAAGGAGCCAGTTGAGGTGGTTCGGGCATCTGAATAGGATGCCTTCCTTTGGAGGTTTACCGGGCACGGCCAAATGGGAGGAGATCCCGAGGTAGACCAGAACTCGCTGGAGGAACTACATGTCCAATCTGGCCTGGGAATACCTTGGGATCCCCCAGGAGGAGCTGGAGGGCTTGCTGGGAGAGGGACGTCTGGAGGGCCCTACTTAGCTTGCTGCCACCGCGACCCGACCGACCCCAGAGAAGAGGCTGAAGATGAATGAATGAATGAATGAATGAATGAATAGACCTACGTTACATGGAATAATGACGGGGGGGGGGGCGACCAAGAGCCTAGTTGGAATGTCAAAGGACTTACAGGCCCAATTAAAAGAGTTCAAGCCTTCACTCACCTGAAAAAACTCAAAGCTGAAATAATTTACTATAAGAGACACATCTGTCACAGCAAGCCCCCTGAGATTAGGAAAACCTTGGGTAGGTCACATTTTTATTCTAATTTTAATAGTTAAATCAGAGGGTGGCCATTCTTCCCCATAAAAAAAGCAAAGTTTACTGCAGCAGACATTATTTCAGATCCAAATGGCCGTTATATTGTACTCTCAGTATTAGTATGATCATTACTACTAGAGTAGTAGTACTGC
Source organism: Lampris incognitus (assembly GCF_029633865.1). Lineage (NCBI taxonomy): Eukaryota > Metazoa > Chordata > Actinopteri > Lampriformes > Lampridae > Lampris > Lampris incognitus. Next base: position 6,415 of record NW_026611380.1, read on the forward strand.
GTATGTGGTCATACTAGTTTTATGCAGGTGGAAAATGGTAGCAGGAGGAATAGTACTAGCATTCTCATTTGTATAACTAAAGAATAAATGTATTCAATAACAGTATTAGTATCAGTATCAGTATTCTTGTAAGTATTAGCAAGAGGTAAGTTAGTAGTTGTTAGTAGTGGAAGTAGTAGTAGGATTGTTGTACTATGTGACTACTGGTACTACCTGACTGACATTATACGCAATTACCTTGTTTGTGTTCATCTGATTCTCGTGTGTGTGTGTGTGTGTGTGTGTGTGTGTGTGTGTGTGTGTGTGTGTGTGTGTGTGTGTGTGTTGTGTTAGTGTGTGTGTGTGTGTGTATTGACTGACAGAGAAATTGGAGCCTCCGCAGGCTCCTCAGGAGCGGCAGCTGATTAGAATCAATAATCTATCAACCTCCATCTGACAAGAGTTATTGATTAGAGACAGAAAGAGAGAGAGACAGAGAGACAGAGAGAGACAGAGAGACAGAGAGAGAGAGAGAGAGAGACAGAGAGACAGAGAGAGACAGAGAGACAGAGAGAGAGAGAGAGAGAGAGAGAGACAGAGACAGAGAGAGACAGAGAGACAGAGAGAGAGATGGAGAGAGCGAGGGGGGGGAGAGAGAGATAGTAAGAGCGAGAGAGAGAGGGGGGGAGTGAGAGAGAGAGAGAGAGAGGGGGGGGAAGATAGTAAGAGCGAGAGAGGCAGAGACAGAGAGAATAGAGACAGAGAGAGAGGGGAGAGAGAGTGAGAGATAGTAAGAGCGAGAGAGAGAGAGAGAGAGAGAGAGAGAGAGAGAGAGAGAGAGAGAGAGAGAGAGAGAGAGAGAGAGAGTGGGGGAGAGAGAGAGAGAGAGATAGTAAGAGCGAGAGAGAGAGAGAGAGAGAGAGAGAGTGGGGGGTGAGAGAGAGAGAGATAGTAAGAGCGAGAGGAGAGAGAGAGAGAGAGAGAGGGGGGGGGAGAGAGAGAGAGAGAGATAGTAAGAGCGAGAGAGAGAGAGAGAGAGAGAGAGAGAGAGAGAGAGAGAGAGAGGAGAGAGAGAGAGAGAGAGAGAGAGAGAGAGAGAGAGAGAGAGAGACAGAGAGACAGAGAGACAGAGAGACAGAGAGAGACAGAGAGACAGAGAGAGACAGAGAGACAGAGAGAGTGGGGGAGAGAGAGAATCAAGGAAGTAATGAGAAAGAGAAAAGAGAAAGTAGGCAGAAAGAGAGAGAGAAAGCGGGTGTGGCGCTACTACTAATGCCACTACTTGTAGTAGCATTAGTAGCAGAAATAATAGCGTAACAATGCCCGTCATGGCAGAAGGAGTGCTAGTAGAAGTAGTACAAGTGGTAGCAGCGGCTCTACAGAAGGAGTAGTAGTAGTAGTAGTAGTTATAGTTGTACTTGAGCTGCAGCAGCAGTATTCTTAATAGTAGTACTAGCACTATTTTTTTTTTTAGTCATTTGAAATACTCATTTTCGGGGGTTCTAGTACTATAGATTGTACTATTAGGGACACAATAGCTTTTGGGCTTTCAGCCAGACTGGACTAGAATACTAATGCTGCTCTGTCTATCTCTGCCGCACACGTCACACGCACGCACACGCACACACATACACAGGCGAAGCACCCACCCACCCACACACACACACACTCTCTCTCTCTCCTCTCTCTCTCTCTCTCTCTCTCTCTCTCTCTCTCTCTCTCTCTCTCACCCACTCACTTGCGCAATCAATCACACAGAGAGCGAGAGCACACGTTCGCTCTCTGTTTCCTAATCGCTCGCGCACACACAGCGCGTGTTCTCTCGCTCTCTCTCAATCATTTCTATCTCTAGCTCGCGCTCTCTCTCTCTCGCTTTCTCCCTCTTTCTCGCGCTCTCTTTCTCTTTCTATTGCTCTCTCGTTCTCTCTCTCTCTCTCTCTCTCTCTCTCTCTCTCTCTCTCTCTCTCTCTCTCTCTCTCTCTCTCTCTCTCTCTCTCTCTCTCTCTCTCTCTTTCCTCTCTTGCCCCCCCCCCTCTCTCTCAGTGTATTCCGTCTCTGATTCCCAAAATCCTTCTCGCCCACACAGCACGTGCTCTTGCGCTCTCTATCACCCTCGTGTACAACACGTTCTCTCTTTGTCACTCATGCAGCACGTGTAACACGTCCACCCCCAGCAGCGCTCCCAGCCACCTGCGCGTTTTCCGTCTGCGCATCTAAACACCTGAGCGGGGAAGCCGAGACGCTACAAATAGTGTAACGACCTGGATTACCGGACTCGCTAGCCCTCGGCTAACGGGTCGGACCCTTTAGTTGACTAGGCAGCGCGGTCGCTCGTGCTGCGGGCGACCCGGGTTCGGTTCCCGACTGCCCCCTGAATTCGCTACATTGGTGTCAGAGGTGGGATGGTGAGACCGCGAGGCCATCGGAAGTGCGTGTGAGGGAGGCGGTATGCTGAAGGGCTCCCCCAAGGAGGGTGGGTAGTGTAACGACCACGGACGAATAGACTCGCTAGCCATTGGCTAACGGGGTGGACCCTTTAGTCGAGTGGTTGATGTAGGCGGTTTCTGGCTGCCCCCTCAATTCACTACAATATCTTGAAACATCGGGAAAAAAAAGTTTTTACGCTCGGGGAGGTGGAAAAGTTGGCGTATCAAAAGTTAAATGCGACTAAGTGTAATGTAAACAGGTTCGGTGAATAAATGATGCGCATAAATCACGTGACTCAAGAGTCACTCGAGCGTTGGCTCTACTGGAGAGAGGACAAATGGCGGCAGACGATCTGGACGTCAGGCATGTGTGGACCGACGAGGAGACTGCAACGTTCCTTCAGGCGATTGAAGGAACAAACATAAATCCCATATAAGATGGACGGGAAACAGCGGCCAAACGCCACCATCTATCAGGAGCTGCAGAAACAAATGCCAGGAGGCTCGTCGCCATGCTTCCCATGCTCCTTCGTTTGATTTCGGTTTTAGTTGCGACTGATCCTTTATTTGCGCATGATGCATTTCTCGTAGCAAACGTGACAATTAGTCACGCTGTATCACCCTGACACTCCACAGTGCGGGTTCTGTAGCGAATTTGGGGGGGCAGCTGTGAACCGCCGTCGCAGCTGGGATGTGAATCCGTGTCCCCCGCAACACGGGCGACTACACTAACCCGTCAGCTAAAGGGTCTGACCTGTTAGTCAGGGATAGCGGGTCTGTTCATCCGTGATCGCTACACTACCTCCCTCCTTCGGGAAGAGCGTCCCCGGACTTCAGCATACCAGATGCTGCCTCACACCTCTGGGCGCACACGCTTCCGATGGCCTCACGGTCTCACCATCCCACTTCTGACACCAATGTAGCGAATTCGGGGGACAGCCGGGAACCGCCACAGCCGGGACGGGAACCCGGGTCTCCCGCACCACGGGCGACTACGTTAACCAGTCAACTAAAGGGTCAGAACCCCTTCGGGAAGAGCGTCCCCGCGCTTCAGCATACCAGATGCTGCCTCACACCTCTGGGCGCACACGCTTCCGATGGCCTCACGGTCTCACCATCCCACTTCTGACACCAATGTAGCGGGTCTCCCGCACCATGGGCGACTACGTTAAACAGTCGACTAAAGGGTCAGAACCCCTTCGGGAAGCGCCCTCTGAGCGCATCGGGAGCTGATATGCTGAAGCACGGGGACGCGCTTCCCAAAGGAGGGAGGTAGTGTGGGTTGGACCCTTTAGTTGACTGGTTGCGGGCGACCCGGGTTCGCATCCCCGCTGCGGCGGTTCCCGGCTGCCCCCCGAATTCGCTACAATATTTTGTATGACCATTGTAAGTGCGGTATGGTATGTGCTGCAACTTGTGTTTCATGTCAATGTTGCTCGTCTGAGTAGCGGCAACCCATTAAGTCATGCCCAGGTTCAAGAGGGCGCAGCCTACGTTTTAGGTTGAGCCATCTGTTAATTTCCAGTGTGGAGAAACCATGGGTCTTCAGGGTTTAAGCCCCAAATGTCATTGGTGTCCGGCAACACTCATATAAGGGCTATATAATATTGTGGCGAGCCGGCGTGGAAGGAGTCAAGAGGCAGAGACCTCTCTTTAAATGGCAGCTCCCGTGCCCCGGGAGTGTGCTTTCATTTGCCCCCAAAATGGCTGCCGAACAACGGCTTTCTCCCCTGAGGTCAAGTCTTTTTCACGGTCCGACTGTCAGTAAAATGGTCGTCTGCCCAGTCCAAGTCAAGCCCCCAAACAAACAACCACAGTAACCAAAACATGAACACTAAAACAAGAATTTGAACACGAACGTTAACAGTCCCAGAATCCCTAAACGCTCCCCAGCGCAGAGCTGCCGAGTCACGGCCACCGCCCCGACATTCTCTCTTCGAGGTCGAGCTTTTCCGGTAATGTCCGCACTTCTTTTCGTCAGATGCTCGTTTAAGAAAACGTTTGTGCTTCTCAACAGTCTTCTTTGTTTGAGTCGTAGTGCAACCTCGTGTTTTCTGTGTGCAAATCTGATGGTTATGGCCGGGTTGGGATAGGCTCCAGCATCCCCGCCACCCTGAGGGCAGGATAAGCGGTTCGGAAAACGGGTGGATGGATGGACTTCCTTACTGTTTTTCCTAGGGAGAGGCTGACATGCTTCAATGTTGTTACTGTTACAAATCCCTGGTTCTCCACGGAGATCACTTCCTGTTCGTTGGGTTCTCCGCTGTAATCGATCCGGTCTCAGTACCGTGGCGTACTGCCATCTAACCTCCAAACCACAGACAATAATGTCGTTCATCCTTGTATTTTGTTCCAAGCCACCCATGCGGTCGTCTAGAAGGATAATGTTATTATCCCTCTCATTGCTCAGCTCCCTCAGGGCTTTAATTGCCTTCATCGAGTCCTCAAGAAGGCTTTACCTGCCCTGCTGGTCTTGGAGCGATTGTTTTAGCTGATCAATTTCTTGCTGTTCGTCGATCGTTTTCACAGCAGCTGAAAACTTGTCGCTTAATGCTTTTAACTGTTCCTTTAACTGATCGGCGTTGCCTTTACTCACGCCGCCTCTCTGGGCCACGCCCCGGCCATGCTGCTGGTCTTGTTGTTGCAGGACCACGGTGGGTCGCCGCCTTTGCCGTGCTGGTAGCGGTTAGCTGTTGCTAACCTGACTTGACTAACGCGGATTTGCATTTCACAATCGGTGTCATCGATGATCGGAGAAAACTCCACAAAACAGGCAAACCATAAAAATCGACTGAAATAATCCAAAGGTCTCACAGAGTCGTTAAAAACGGTTAACATGCTAGGTCCGCGGTGGTGTAGCGGTCTAAGCATCGGCTTTGTGTCGATGCAGTTGCCCCACTGGGGACCGGGGTTCGCGCCCCGGTCTCGTCAGATCCGACGATGGCCGGATTCGATGAAGCAGCAATATTGGCAGCGCTGTCTTCGGGAGGGGGGCGGAGTCGGCTTGTGTTCGTCACATGACTGCGTCTCTGGGTGTGTGGGGTAAAAAAGCAGAAGTTCGGCCTGGAAGTGGCGAGGCGACTCCTTCGAGACTGCCGGCCGGAGAGACGCCTCGGCGAACGCACGCAGTACGAGGGTGGGTGTTTGAACTAGAATAGGGATCGATTGGCCACTAAATTGGGAGAAAATCAGAAATAAAAATTTTAAAAACGGTTAACGTTTAAAAAAGTAGGCGGAGCCTCAAACAAACAAGCGACAGCCTCAAGCAGCTGGTAACCGGAACCGGAAAAGGCGGTGGATGGAAACCCGCACAGATGACGTTTTCTTATGCCGACTCTCTGCACACGCAGTTAAAATTTGTGCGACCACTCGGGTCGGGGTTACCTTCGGCCTGTGCGTAAAACACTTGATGGACAAAGACAGCTGGATACAACTCGATAGCGCGCGGTGGACTAGACCCTGACGGTGGACTAGGACCCCGACGGTGGACTAGGACCCTGACGGTGGACTAGACCCTGACGGTGGACTAGGACCCCGACGGTGGACTAGACCCCGACGGTGGACTAGGACCCTGACGGTGGACTAGACCCTGACGGTGGACTAGGACCCCGACGGTGGACTAGACCCTGACGGTGGACTAGGACCCTGACGGTGGACGGAAGTCCTCCAGAGCATGGAGGCGTGCAACGTTACCCAGTCGACCGGAGGGTCCGACCCCGTAGGCCCAGTTTATTCTCCAAACGTCTCCCGGCAGACAAAAAAAGTGTCTCGCATTTATGCTCGTCGCCATGTCGCCGACCGTCTCCCGGTATCTATGGAAACGTTCCGCGTCACGCGCGGTGTCGTAAAAGGTAGCGAGCGTTCTTTTTTTACGAACGATCGCGCGCGCTCTCGAGCAAAACCATGGCAACGCTCGAACGCCTCGTCCCGGCCAATCCAGCTGTCCAATCACAGCCAAGCGGCATAACGCGCGCGAGTCCGCGACGTAGGAAAGTGTGTCGTGTACGCGACGGCCCTGGGAGACGCAAACGGTGTCTGTCGTGACGTCAAAATGGTCGAGAGACGCCTGTCTGCCAGCCGACGTCTGGAGTATAAACTGGGTTTTAGCCTCGGGCCGGCGAGGCTACGGATCCACGACCCCTACCACCCCTGGTCACACTCGGGGAAATAAGAAGGGAGAGCAGTCCGTCCAACAAGAAGGCCGCCGCAGCGCAGCCATGGTGAGTCCGACACCGAGCTGTGGTCCAGCGGCTGGTTTCCTCCTCACTCTGTGTGTGTGTGTGTGTGTGTGTGTGTGTGTGTGTGTGTGTGTGTGTGTGTGTGTGTGTGTGTGTGTGTGACACAGAGGTTGACTTATTGACTCTTTGTTTCATCTCTCGGGGCCGGTTCAGTTAAAAAGCCTGCGGTGTGTGTTGATTGAACACACACTTTGTGATAGTGTGTGTGTTTGCCGTTGTGTGAGTTTGGGAGTTGCGAACATGATGTCTCCGGTACTGCAGCAGTATTTCATTATAGTTGCTGGCGCCCTATTTTTAATTTTTGCTGCCACTTTTAGTAAGTGGTAGCAGTACACGTAGTATTGTGATATAGCAGTCGTGAACCGTGACTCTGTCTATCTGTCTGTCTGTCTGTCTGTCTGTCTGTCTGTCTGTCTGTCTGTCTGTCTGTCTGTCTGTCTGTCTATCTATCTATCTATCTATCTATCTATCTGTCTGTCTGTCTGTCTGTCTGTCTGTCTGTCTGTCTGTCTGTCTGTCTGTCTGTCTGTCTGCCTGCCTGCCTGCCTGCCTGCCTGCCTGCCTGTCTGTCTGTCTGTCTGTCTGTCTGTCTGTCTGTCTGTCTGTCTGTCTGCCTGCCTGCCTATCTGTCTGTCTGTCTGTCTGTCTGTCTGTCTGTCTGTCTGTCTGTCTGTCTGTCTCTCTGTCTGTGAGAGCTGTGTCCACATCCTCGGCACAAAGTCAAACACGTTTTCGGTGGGTGTGGGACTCCGCCAAGGTTGTCCCTTGACTCCGATTCTGTTTGTGATATTCATGGACAGGATCTCAAGGGGCAGCCAAGGTGAGGAGTGTGTCCATTTTGGGAACCTCAGAATTGCATCTCTGCTCTTTGCAGATGATGTGGTTTTGTTGGCGTCATCAGAACGTGACCTCCAGCGCGCACTGGGGCGGTTTGCAGCTGAGTGTGAAATGGCCGGGATGAGAGTCAGCACCTCCAAGTCTGAGGCCAAGTATTCCTGCCAGAAAATGGTGGATTGCTCCCTCCCGGTTGGGGATGAATTGTTGCCTCAAGTGAAGTTGAAGTATCTCGGAGTCTTGTTCAAGAGTGAGGGTAGGATGGAGCGGGAGATTGACAGGTGGACTGGTGCAGCATCAGCCGTAATGCGGACGTTGTACCGGACCGTTGTGGTGAAGAGGGAGCTGAGGCGGAAGGCAAAGCTCTCAATTTACCAGTCAATCTCCGTTCCAGCCCTCACCTATGGTCATGAGCTTTGGGTAGTGGCTGAGAGAGTTTCTGGACTCAGCCTTAGAGATAGGGTGAGGAGCTCAGACATCCGGAGGGAGCTCGGAAGTAGAGCCGGTGCACCTTCGCGTCGAAAGGAGCCAGTTGAGGTGGTTCGGGCATCTGATCAGGATGCCTCCTGGGTTCCTTCCTTTGGAGGTTTTCTGGGCACGTCCAACTGGAAGGAGACCACGGGGTAGACCCAGAACTGGCTGTAGGGACTACATGTCCAATCTGGCCTGGGAACGCCTTGGGATCCCCCAGGAGGAGGTGGAGGGCGTTGCTGGGGAGAGGGACGTCTGGAGTGGCCTACTTAGCTTGCTGCCACCGCGGCCCCACCCCGGAGAAGAGGCTGATGATGAGATGAGATGAGACAATTGTGTTGTGTGTTTGCTAAACGAGAGCTGTAACACGTTATAAAATCACACAAACACAAAGTCGTCCACCCGTCCGTCTCCCCGCCATCAGTCCGTCAATCCATCATCCCTCCTGTCTTTATCTCTCTTCTCCACACGATGCTAATTAATTAATTGTTAATCTGTATTTCTTTAACTGCCAACCCCGCTCACTGATGAGTCAGCGCTCATTAACTTCCAGGATTAATACACACACACACACACACACACACACACACACACACACAGGGAGAGCATATTGTAGACAGAGAGAAGAGTGTAATGGGAATGTGTGTATTTGTGGTTGGGGGGAGGTTTTGTGTGTGTGTGTGTGTGTGTGTGTGTGTGTGTGTGTGTGTGTGTGTGTGTGTGTGTGTGTGTGTGTCTAATGATGTAGTCTCCAAGGCCGCTGGGTCACTCCCAGTGTTCCAGGTCCAGGTTGGCAGGTGGCTCGGGGGGCTTTGCCAGCACTCCCAGTGCCAAACAGCCCCCCATGTGGCCAATAACCAGACCCTCCCTCCACACACACACACACAGACACACACACAGTAATGGCCAGAAGTGGAGCTAATGACCTTCCAGCGCATTTTAGAAAGACCTTGTGTGTGTGTGAGTGTGTGTGTGTGTGTGTGTGTCATTGTGATGGCCTTGGGAGGAATGCCACGGTGGATGATTTTATCTCTGGTGTCTTGTCTGCAGGTCATTCTGCCTGTCTTTGTTTAACTGCCTATCTATCATTTTTCTGTCTGTCTTTCTTGTTCATGTATCTCTGTCTGTCTGTCTGTCTGTCTGTCTGTCTGTCTGTCTGTCTGTCTGTCTGTCTGTCTGTCTGTCTGTCTGTCTGTCTGTCTGTCTGTCTGTCTGTCTGTCTGTCTGTCACCCTTTCAGTCTCTTTGTTTATCCCTCAGTCAACATGTTTGCAGTACTGCAAGACGTTACTACAAACAGGAACAGCAACCAGTGAATGAACTTAAGGCTGCCAGTGATGCGATGCCGTCGCTGGCTGTTTGTCAGTGCTGTTGCCTCACACGCAGTTTCAATATTGTCATATCTCGTTACACGGTTTGTTGTTGGAATTAATGATAACGAGAATCTGTGACCTAAGGCTTTTCTTGAAATGAGGTGTGAAATATAACAGTTCGATGCGGTAAACCTCAGTTGGGTCGTTAAACATGGTATTTTGTAAGTACTGATATACTGACGTTGTGTACAAAGATGATTATTGTGACAGTAGTACTTTCCATATTGCCCAACACAAGAACCCAATGAGAACCGGTTGGTGGGTGAGGCTGAAATCACTCACAAGTGTCCACATGTTTCTTGGGATGTGTTTTTGGGAAGGTCGTTTAGCCACCGTGCCAAAAAAATTAATCTTATTCATTCCGGACAAGGCAAGCAAGTGTATTTATGTGGCACATCCCGTACCCTGGGCAATTCAGCTTGCTTTACACAAATTAAAACAGAAAAGAGACAACCGTATAGAGTATGATTAAAAGAGAGTGAATACAAATAAGAACAATCATCTATAAATTATAATAAAAAAATAGAATAAAAATATTGTCACTTCCCTGCCGGGAGAAACTAGAGGTCTACTTCCAGAGTTAAAGTGCAGGAGGAATGAGGTACATATTTTAATGCTCAATCACAGGCACACGAAAGAAGAAATGTTTTAACCTAGATTTTAAACTTGCTATATTTGGGGCACATCCAAGATCTTCTGCTAGTTTGTTCCAGTTGCATGCAGCATAGCAGCTGAATGCTGCTCCACTATGTTTGGTCTGGACTGTGGGCTGAACTAACTGACCTGAGTCCATGGATCTTAGAGCCCTACCCGGTCTGTACTCTACCAGCATGTCAGTAGTGTATTCTGGGCCTACACCGTTCAGTGATTTGTAGACAAGTAGCAGCACTTTAAATCTATTGTGTATCTAACTGGAAGCCAGTGTACAGAGTTCAGGACTGGACTGATGTGCTCTGTTCTCCTGGTCCTGGTTAAAACTCTAGCAGCAGCATTCTGAATAAGCTTGCGGTTTGGTCTTTTTGGGAAGACCAGTAAAGAGACCCTTACAGTAATCAATTCTGCTGGAAATAAAGGCATGGATGAGCTTCTCTTGGTCATTTTGGGATACCAGACCCTTGATTTTGACTATATTTTTAAGATGATAGAAGGCTGTTTTAGTGATTGTTTTGATATGGCTGGTAAATGTGCGATCTGAGTCAATTAAAACGTCAAGATTTCGGGTTTGGTCTTTGGTTTTTAGAGCCAAACACAAGAATCTCTGTTTTTTCCTTATTAAATTGAAGAAAGTTTTGGCTCATTTATTTATTTATCTGCTCCAAACAGTGACACAGTGAGTCTATTGGGCTGAGATCCTCAGGTGAGAGGGCCAGATATATCTGGTTATCATCTGCATAACTATGGTAATCCATGTTGTTGCTCTGAAGAATTTGTCCGTAAGGCAGCATGTATAGATTAAACAGGAGAGGTCAGAGAACTGATCCCTGGGGGATTCCGCATGTCATCGCCGCTCTATCAGATTCATAACTGCCAATGGTGATGAAGCAACTTTGGTATTCTAAATAAGGCCTGAACCAATTGATGTGATCTACAGTGTCAAACGCCGCACTGAGACCAAGTAAAACCAGAACGGATATTTTACCCGAGTCAGTACTCAGTTGTATATCATTTAACACTTTTCAGTACTGTGGTTAGGTCGGAAACCCGACTGATATTTGTCAAAATGACCATTTGAGTTAAAAAAAATGCTGAGTTGATTAGAAACAACTTTCTCGATGATCTTAGCTATAAAAGGAAGATTTCAAACTGGTCTACAGTTATTTAACACAGAGGTATCCAGAGTTCTCTTTGTTAGGGGTGGCTTAATGGCAGCTTTTTTTTAGTGACTTGGAGAAAATGTCTGATAGCAGTGAGCTGTTAACTATACGATGTAACCCCGTTTTTACAGTTAAAAATAGTTTAAAAAAGCAGACGGCAGTGTGTCGAGACAACATATCGATGATTTGAGATGCCGAACTGTTTCCGCAAGGGTTTCTTGATCAGTGGTATTCAATTGTGACATAATGGCCAGATTATTTCTAGGTGGTCGTAGAGACTGCATAGTTTTATTGCTTGACTGTGTGGCGTTGACGGTCTGTCTAATAGTTTTTTAAGCAAATTCATTACATTCCTCTGTGGAGAGGAGTGCTAGGGCTGTCTGTTTTGGGGGGGGGGTTGTAAGCTTGTCAACCATGGCAAACAGAGTGCGGGTATTATTAATGTCCCCGTTAATCACATTAGAAAAATGTAGCTGTCTAGCCTTGCATAGTTGAAATTAGAAAGGCTTTGCTCATACAAGTCGTAGTGGACTTGAAGTTTAGTTTTCCTCCATTTGCGTTCGACTTTCCTGCATTCTGTTCTCAGGGCTTTTACCGTCATGGCATTTCTCCAAGGTGCCTTCCTTTTGCTCAGTTCTCTTTGCTTTTACCGGTGCAACAGCATCCATGACATTCAGGATTTTCAAGTCAAAGTGATCCAGGAGTACATCCACTGACTCTGAATTCGTGGTTTGTGACAGTTATTGTCGCCATAAACGTAGCACTAGTACTGTCATTTATATACCTCTTCTTATCAGATACAGAGCTAGGTTGAACATCTGGTACGATCAGGAAGTCAAAGAGGACACAGCAGTGATCAGAAAGGGCCGAGTCCTGAACCATAACAAATGAAATGTCGAGACCTTTAGAGAGAACCATATCTAGAACGTGGCCTTGAGTGTGCGTGGGCTCTTTCACATGTTCGAGAGACCAAAAGTGCCAAGTAGTCGAAGAGATCTTTGGCATTATTGTCCATGTTATTATCTAGATGAAAGTTAAAATCCCCTGTTCTGATAAAGAAGTTATAATCAATAGTAATAGCTGATCATAGTTCAGTAAAACCATCAATAAAATTAACAGAATATCTTGGAGGTCTGTAAATGGTTAAAAATAGAATTTCGGGAGCACCCGTCAATATAAAACTGAGGGACTCAAAATAAGTAAAAATCAACAAGTAAAATCTCTTTGCACTGGAAAACATCTTTGAATAAGGCAGCTACTCCTCCTCCTTTCTTGCCAGTCCGGCAGGTTTTCACAAAACTAAAATTTTCTGGAGCCGTCTCGTTGAGAACAGTAGCGCTGTTGCCTTCAGTTAACCACGTCTCAGTAAGAAGCAAAACAAATCTAAACTGTAGGATGTTATAATGTTATTTATTAAAATGATTGGCTAGAGATCTAATATTGGGTAAGTCTAGCTTTGATGTGATAGTAGGAGCTCTTGTGGTAGTCTGAGGTTGTCGTGGAATAGGTAACAGGTTAGACTGCTTTACCCCATAAATTGAGTACACTCGATTCCTTATATTTTCAATCAATAAATCAAATCAAATCAAATCAATTTTATTTGTATAGCCCAATATGACAAATTACAAATTTGCCTCAGTGGGCTTAACAGCAACACAACATCCTGTCCTTAGACCCTCTCATCGGATAAGGAAAAACTCCCTAAAAAACCCCTTTAACAGGGAGAGAAAATAGGAAGAAACCTCAGGGAGAGCACCAGAGGAGGATCTCCCAAGACGGACAGCGTGCAATGGATGTTGTGTTCACGCAATTTACATAATACAACATTGAAAGAGGAGAACAGAAGTATAATGGACATAAAATCTATGAAGAACATGATGCAATACCGGTACAGACAACCGTGTTGGATTACATCTGAGAGAAGCAGTGGTAAGCCCTCCTGGCCACAAGGGGGCGGTAGTGTGGTTTGTAGGAAAGGGAGGGTTTTGTTGGCGGTGACCGGTAATGACCAACTCAGGCGAGGACATGTGGTGGGGAATAGTTAATCAGAGGGACGGTTCCCGATTGTGTGAAATTGTCAGTTAAAGTACGTGGCTTTGGGTGGATACCATCTCGACCGTTGAATCGAGAGGGAGTCAAGAAGTTCGCCGAAGTCGCGTTTCGGTATTCCTGAGGTCTGACTGGACACGTCATCACAGCCAACGTGAGGGACAACATCACGGGCGTGTGGAAGAACAGCTAAGATGTTGGGGATTTTCTCCATGACGACAGTCACGTTAGCGCCAGGAAAACAGACAGTTGCCACAGATGTTCTCTATATTGTAGCGAATTCGGTGGACAACGCAACCACAGGAACTGCCGCGGCCGGGAAGCGAACCCGCATCGCCCGCACCGCAGCAGACATCGCTAACCGCTCGACTAAAGGGTCAGACCCGCCAGCCAGCGGCCAGCGTGTCCACTTATCCATGCACGTTACAATATGTCTCTCACAATCGAGTCACCAATGGTAGGCGTGGTCGGAGGGGGAGTGGACGGTGGGGAAAACGTCACCCGTGATGAAGGCGGGGATGGAGAAGGATGGGCGGAGAGCTCTCCTCGGCGCTGGTGTGAACTGCGGTGTGGCTCGGCGAGCCCTGATGTGGGAGGAGCACCCGGGTTTGGCTGGTGGAGGGACCAGAGGTGACAGTGGGCTGTGGGACTGGGGTCGGGACTCCCCAGCCAAAAGAGGTGGAAAGTCATGCAGATCGAAATGATCATATTTATTCTCCAGCCGGATGTCAAAGCTAGCTAGTGTAAACTACTAATAAGACACGTTAGCCCCTAGCTAACGGGTCTGACCCTTTACCCGAGCGGTTAGTGATGTCGCCTTGTGGTGCAGTACACCCCGTATCGAATCCCGCACCGGGCAAGAAAATAACCGGTCACATTGGTGGCAGCGGTGGGATCCGGAAGTGTGCAGATCCTCAGAAGTCTCTTCGGAGCGCGGGAAGAACAAGCGCGAGGGCGCGCTTCCGGGAGAGGGTGACGACTGTAAACTACTAATAAGACACGTTAGCCCCTAGCTAACGGGTCTGACCCTTTAGCCGAGCGGTTAGTGACGTCGCCTTGTGATGCAGTACACCCCATATCGAATCCCGCACCGGGCAAGAACATAACCGGTTACAGTAGTGCACGAGAGGAGCGCCTCCCTCTCCTGCTACGAGCTCTTAATTCTCTACATTTAGCGACACCTGTTGGTCACAACATTCATTTGCATACCACAAATGCCCAAGATCCACTCAAGACAAACGTGATCTTGAACGTCTGCTTGCCGGTCGTGTTGTTCGATTGTCGCAGATTTTGGTGTAATATTGACATTGGTTTGCCTGGCTGTGCACAACAGCAGTGGGGGTGCGCCTGACGTGATAGAACTGCGGAACTTGAAGCCATATCAAACATTTAATTCAACCTAATTGGACACTGGATAATGCTAAGCTTTGTATTTTAGTGCCCACTCAGCTATTCAAATGCCTTCTTCTCCTCCTCTTTCTTCCTCTTATTCTTCTTCCTCTTCTTCTTCTTCTTCTGCTTCTTCTTCTGTTTCTTCTTCTTCTTCTTCTTCTTCTTCTTCTTCTTCTTCTTCTTCTTCTTCTTCTTCTTTTCCCTTTGTGGCATACTTAAAGCGTTTCCTCTGTGGGCACCACGAGAGGGAATGGCGGAAACCCGCCGGCACCAATGAAAAATAGCAACTAAAGGAGCAATTACGAAATGCTAATGCGTTGATTGAAAATTAACACACAACCACGTTAGCACACGACCATAATATACAACCTATACTTTAACACAGCCAAATTAACACAACTATAATATGCACCCTCAACATTAACACACAACCACATCCTCAGCATTACCTCTTCTCCCTCCTCTCAGGATCCAGGTCGACAGTGAAATAAAAGATGAACCGCGATGCACCATTATTTTCAGTGATGTAGACCATTTATCACTTAGAGAGGGAGAGAGAGAGAGAGAGAGGGAGGGAGAGAGGCAGAGACAGAGGGAGAGGGAGAGAGAGGCAGAGACAGAGGGAGAGGGGGAGAGAGAGACAGAGAGAAAGGGGGAGTGAATGAGAGAGAGAGAGGCAGAGAGGGAGATTTGATTTTTAAAAGTGATTTTTATTTCATCAATCATTAAACAAGCCATTTACAAAAAAATACAACCATCATCAAGACACAAATGAATAAATAAATATTCAGAAATAAATAAGCACATCACACAACCCATCAGCATGAGCCTAGATAATACTGAACTGATCTCCATCTTTAATTTCTTTGTAACAACGAAAATCAGTCATTATCCTGGCTTTCACCATCCTGGTAAACAATAACTTCACATCAGTGCCTACGGAGTCACCAATCCTCCCCTTTCTGCTTACCTAAACAGCCATTTTTAGAATTCTCAAGCTGACATTTGTCTTTTTCAGGCTGCATTTAAACCCAAGAATGAACATCTTGAAGGAAACCTCCCCTACCGTTCTCAGTAAACCCTTCAACAACGTGAACGGTGGTGCAGGCACATTACGTAACTTTGTAAGGACGAAAAAGACATTCATCACACACACCTTGACCGATAACAGGAAGAAAAGCATTAACTGCGACCACCCCATGAAAAACTCTCCACTGTAAGTCTGCTACCTTTACCTTTTCTGTTAATGGCGGTTTAAATAACCCCTCCAAGCAGGTTTGACATCTCCCAAGCGCAGGTGACCTCGCCAAGGTGTGTCAACACAATTGTGCAGTTTACCCTTATTTAGACACTTAACCATCATTTCATATTGTAGCGGATTCGGGGGACAACGCAACCACAGGAACTGCCGCGGCCGGGACGCGAACCCGTATCGCCCGCACCGCAGGAGACATCGCTAACCGCTAGACTAAAGGGTCAGACCCGCCGGCCAGCGGCCAGCGTGTCTTCTTATCCATGCACGTTACACTATAAAGTTTTACCTTTTACCTCTTATAAATTTAGAAAAGCATGACTTTTCTCATCTAAAAAGAACCAGCACAGTCATCAAAACTGGGACGAATACTTAAACCAGGGAGAGAATCACCTGTCTGACGCTCAGTCGAACCCGTGTCGTATTCACTCAACAGGAGGCGTTCATTTCCTGTCAGACAGCGTTTCCAGTGTTCAAGCAGCTTGCGGATGATCCTCACAGATCGCACTCCCAGACCAGCAGCTAGAGCAGCCGTACAGGGGTGGATGGGAAGGGGGGGGGGGGCTGCGAGAGGAAGAAGTGGCAGCCTTACGCGGCGCCAGCAGTACTCCCCCACTTAAACACAAACAAAAGAGCAAGAGAAGAAAAACAAAAACAAAAGAGTTCTGTAAAAGTTCTGCATCCAGCTCTGCATTATACCCCGTTCACACTGGCCAAAAAAACCCCAAAACTAACACGCGCCTTTGGCCAAAGGCGCATGTTAGTGGGTGTGAAAGGGGTATAAGGGTCAGCATCCACCTGAAGTAGCCCAGCATAAAAAGACCCCAGCCCACCCTAAATCCCCCACATATTCTATGTTCTTCTATGTAGAAGAAGGTGGCATATCTGCAGATCCCAGGGGGTTTTCCATTATTGCGGACCCATTTTCAGAGCATAAAAACTGAATGATCTTCCTCTGACCATTCTTTCACTCCAAATTAAAAATGGGATGGTGCATCCATATGAGACACATTCATGAAATATGAGTAGGCCAGAGCTCCCTGTGCTGTCATGCCCAACAGGTTTGGCTAAGGCAGCCTTTTTAGATTTAAGGGCTTCAATATGTCCTTGATTTCCTGTAGAATCCATTAAACTCTATAATTCTACTACTCCAGTCTCTAGGTCTTTAAGAGACCTGGTAATGTGCTCGGTGACATTGCGAGTATACTGCTGACAAAATTGTGCTATCTGACTCTTTCCAGTAGCCCGCCATTGCGTCACTGAAGAAAAAGTAGATTTGCGTTTTCTATGTGAAGCCCATAAAAATTCAAAAGCCTGTCCAAAAGATTTATCATGTAAAAGGCCAGTATTAGAATGTCAATATGCTCTCTGTACCGTAACACCTTGAATATAGAAGCAGCACTGATCAAGACAATGGTCAGAAAAACCAGCAGGAACTATTCGACGTGTTTTAAAACTATCAAAATGATGCTTAAAACAGTAAAAACGATCAAGTCTGGCCAATGATAACACATTGTCCTTGGAGTGACTTCAAGTGCACTGCCTGCCACTCCTGTTAAAACCCCTCCAAACATCCTTTAGCTCATACGTTTCAATTAACCACTTAAGTTTGGCAGGTGACGCAGGATGAGGCTCGAGACGATTCCTGTCTAGTTTGGCATTTTCTGTGCAATCAACATCCCACAAACAAAAAGCATCAGTAGAGTTGTGAATTACGTCACACAGAATATTCTTGTACTTTGACTTTTAGAGTACGATCTTCCAGTTCTTATTATTTCTAAGTTCTTTTTGAACTTAAGAAAAGGGAGTAGAGAGTTGGTGTTGGCCTGGAAGCTATAGGGCCAAGAGGAGGAGGAGGAGGAGGAGGAGGAACCTGTCTGATCCACAGAGAGTCCGAGGTAGGGAGGAAAGCCGCGACGACCACCGCCTCACTTCAGTTGGACTGCAAGGGTGAAGTTTGTGTATGTATGTGTCTGTGATTGTGTGAAGATGGGTGAGCATGTGAGAGAGTGACGGGGAGAGTGGGATGCAAGGAGGGGAAAGGTACAGTGAAAAGGCAGGCGTATGGGTAGATATTTGTTTGGGCAGGTGAGACTGGAGAGAGGGGGGGGCAAGGGCAAGAGCACAGAGAAATAGGGCTACACGTTCATCAGGTGATCAGTCCATTGGCCGCCTTTTGTTGTGTTTCCTAGGACGGCACGGTGGCGCAGACGCCTCAAAGCAAGAAGGTCCTGGGTTCGAGCTCCAGGGTAGTCCAACCTTGGGGGTCATCCCGGGTCGTCCTCTGTGCGGAGTTTGAATGTTCTCTCCGTGTCTGCGTGGGTTTCCTCCGGGTGCTGCGGTTTCCTCCTACAGTCCAAAGACTTGTAGGTCAGGTGAATCAGCCGTACTGAATTGTCCCTCGGTGTGAATGTGTGTCGGCTCTGTGATGGACTGGTGGCCTGTCCGGGGTGTCTCCCCCGCCTGCTGCCCAATGACTGCTGGGATAGGCTCCAGCATCCCCACGACCCTAAGAGCTACCCTATTTCTTCCACCTAAAAAGAACAGGGACTAAAACCCTTTGAAAAAAGCAACCAACTCCACCACTGTTAGACAATGTATGGCTTAGAATGACTTCCTCAGGCCACTCCTTCTTCCAGTCACGGCTATTGTCAGTCTAACTGTGAGTTTCTTGTATCAAAACCACATCTGACTTTTTCATTTCTACCAGTTTGAAGAGAGAAGCTCTTCTCACATTACTCCTTGCTCATTCTATATGTAAAGGGCGTATTTATAAATCGCCCATGGAAACGAGAGAAATTGTCTCTACAACAAGAAAAACAAACAATTTGTGGCGAATCATTTCTGACTTAATCATCTTCAATTAGATGGGCTTTGATGTTTGTTGCAATTTTCTCGAGTCAATAAGTCTCTTGCTCGCTGAAAGCCCCCTCGTGCTTTCTCAGCCGTGTCACAGACCCGACAAAAACTCTCAAATCAGGGAAAATCCCTTCAGTTTTAGCTGCTCTTTCCGCTTTAGTTTCCACTAGAAATTTCTTTATTTTCTCAAGAGGATGAAAAACCTTCTTGTGAGGCCGTCCGCTCACCTTCCTCATCAAGAATCTTCTAACACTTTCTTAGCCGTAGCACCACCCTGATCTTTGTCAAAAACATTCCTTTTGGAGTTGAATCGAGTGCAACTGGACTTGGTTATATATCCGTGAAGACGTTTCGCCTCTCATCCAAGAGGCTTCACCAGTTCGTGCCTTTCTGACTAGACCAAGCTAGTCTGACTGGCTGGTGATGAAACTCAGATATTTAGCCTCTTTGGAGTCGTTATCAGAGCTATTGATGTCAATGGCTCTTTTGTGTTCCGATGTTTAGCAACGACGGTCGTTGGAGGTGTTAGTTTCGACTTTCGACTGGAGCACTTCGTTAGTGCTCCATTCAGTGGTCATGAGTCGTTGGAGCCGTTAGTGACCGACTGTTGTTCTTGGAGGCTAGGCTTTTGAGTCTTCTGGGTAGAGATGAAAGGACGGCATTGTAAGTGGGAGATAGGTGGTGTCGCAGACCTCCTCCTCTGTTGAGGGGTGGACGGATAACTATGACCTGGATGAATGAGAACATTCACAGACATTCCTTTTGCTAGATTCATTTGTTAGTTCTTTCTCCTCCGTAGACCTGTTTTCATCCATCAGTTCATCACTGACCACACCTTCCACACTCTGACTGCAGCATTCTTTATTTTTGTTACATTTCTTTTCCTCTGTTTGCTTTTTTTCTGATTTCTCTCTGGTCTGGGCATTTCCTTCTTCATCACCTTTATTTCCGCTCTCAGCTTGATCCTGTTCCACAATCTTCCCCTTATCTTGCATGTCTGCCTCTGCCTCCTCTGCTTTCTCTGCAGACTGCTTCACACCAGGTGAGTCAGTCACCACAGGCTGCGGTGCCGCAGGTGGGCCCGAGCCGGCCCGCTCTCCGGCCTCAGGGCAAGACCGAACCAAATGTCCTTCTGCCCCACAGCCGAAGTATTTCATGGTTTCAGAAGTCACAAACAGACTGTACCTGAAACCGTCAAGTTTGAAACTGAAATTCAAGTTCAAATCACCCTTGCTGTCTGTGGGAATCATAAAGACCTGTCTTCTGGGACACTCAACGTGTCTTAGCTTTGGCGACTTGGACCCCAGCAGAGCCAGTTTAGCGCTAGAAAGACTGGGATTTCACTCCTACCTAAATCGACCATAGGCGGTCAAATTGACAGCCGGTTTTTAAACTCTATATTCTGTCAAGATAAATACCCGATTGAGGTATTAATGTATTGCATATGTTAGTATGTCTGTTAGGAAACTAACTAACACCAAAATTAACATTTTAACAACTTTAATACTATTTTTAAACAATTTAAACTTCAGAGAGACATGGTCGAACCTGAATGGCAAAATTGGAAAAAAAAAATGAAAATATTACCTGAAAAACAAAACGGAAAACACATATTGCTGATGTAACAAACGTAACAAGGCCTATAAAATGTGAAATGTAAAAAAAGACCTGAAATAGATATTGAAACAGTCCTAAACAACGACCGGAACTTAAAAACTACTAGAACCACCATAGGTGGTCAAATTGACCGCCAGTTTTTAAACTCTATATTCCGTCAAGATAAATACCCAGTTGAGATGCTAATGCATTGCATATGTCTGTTAAGAAACTAACTGACACCAAAATTAAAATTTTAACAACTTTAATACAATTTTTCAAACAATTTAAAATGGCCGCTGTCCAACGCCTGTACATACTGCAACACCTCGGTGGTAGTGATGGTGCATCTGTAGCCAGACATGTTGGACATAATCAAAAATCAAGCTTTAAAATTTTTAATTTTAATTTTCAAAAATTTTAGGGTCATTCAGCGGCAGGTCTGTATCTTTATTTTTCACATGGGAGACACCAGCTGCTCAGAGCGTGGCAGCTCCTTGGCCTACACCTCATTTCTAATAAACGGGGGTGCGTTTCAAATCATGATCTTTGTTGCTGTGTTCACCAGCAGGAGAACAGGGGTAAAAGTATCACGAACCACGATACCGTTTTCAACAGCCTGTTCAACTTTGGCCACGTCCTCCAGAAAAACCACAACAGCTCTGTTCATGCGAGAAGCAGACTTTACATGTTCAAGGCCCACAACCTCCCCAACAGCATCGCTGGCCTCCTCCACCCAACAGATGACACTTGGGTTGGCGTGCCAGCTTCTCCAGCTCCGCACAACTACTGGCAATGGGCATAGTGCCCGGCTGCCAAGCGCACTGCCAAACTGAACCCAAAACTGAACCACCACAACTTAATAACAACAAACTAAACACAAACTAAACACATACAACAAGTCATACAAAACAGACAGAAAAAGAGAAATGGAAATTAAGAAATGGAAACGGATGATCCACTGTGGCGACCCCTAATGGGAGCAGCCGAAAGTAGTAGTAGTAGTAGTAGTAGTAGAAGTAGTAGTAGTAGTAGTAGGTGTAGTAGATTGAAAAAGAGAAAGCATAGAAATTCACTCACACCTAAGCAACACGCTGCTACTCCGTTCACTCACTCGCACTCCCGCTCGGTGGGGGGGGGGGGGTAGAGGATGAGAGATGGAGAGAGAGGGGAGGGGGACGGACAGAGAGGGGGGGGGGAGAGAGAGAATTGAATTTTAAACAGCTCTTTATTGAAATCAAATTGTCGACTTACAAACGAGTACTTAACACACATCTCTAACATACCCAAAAGAATCACTGAGCAACAGCTCCAAGACATAGAACAACAACCCCAAAACAGATGAGAGCCCTTTTAACTGAGCTCTGCAGCAGAAACCAGCTCATCCTCTATGGTCAAGGCTCAGCGTTTTCGGTTTTTACCGATTTTCCCCGAAAAATACCCAGATTTTTCCACGGATCCAAAAGCTGTTCCTGTTCGTGCGAGGTTATGCAACAGTGTCCTCTTGTGGCGAAATTCGGCGAGCTGGATGGCTTTGAAAAATAAAAACCGAAAACGCTGAGCGTTGTCTATACAGCACCCCTCTTTCACACCAGAGGATTGTGAATTTGTCTGGATCCTTCATGACTCTGTAATAATTGAAGTGTACCCTCATCCTGGCCTTCACCGTCTTGGTGAACAAGAGTTCAACGTCACATTCGACAGATTCTTCGATTCTTTTTTTCTGGCTCACATAAACAGCCAGTTTTGCCTGTCCTACAGTGAAATTCAAGAGTTGGCGTTTATATTTTAAATGTTGACTATATTTAAAATAAAAACTAAAAGTCTGTTTTTAAAAATGTTCTGCAGATGATCTAAAAAAAAATTTTCTAGAAGCAGAAATAATGGAAAACTTTCTCTCTGGACACAATAGGGTGCTGCACTTGTGGTTCTCATTAGGGTTTAACACAGAAATAAAAGCATTGACACTGCACTGCAGATCACCAGCTCTACCATTAACGGTGCTTTGTGTCAAACCCTCCACATGGGCTTCACCTTCTCTCCCAAGCCCAGCTTGGTTCTCCAGGGTGTATCAGTCCGACCCCTCATTTTCTTTTTCTTTATTCAGTGTTTTAACATGGCCTTACCTTTAAGGTAATTTAGACCCGAGTTAAAATTATTTCCCAAATCTGAAAACGAACCCGTGCAATTTTTCAGATCAGGAGTATCAGAGAAAGATGAACCAGTTCACCTGGACACATTCATTTAGAGAGAAATGTTTCATCACTCATCTGAGTGATCTCTTCAGTCTCAACTGACTGCAGGATTCCCCACCCTTACAAATAATACAGTGGCATAATGGCTGAAAACAATGATCAGTTTCATATGCAAATTGCTGTGCGCATCAACTAGAGTTTTGATGTGTACTATTCATAGAGGATTTGGGAATGGTTGCCATCACAGCATTACAAGATGGCAACAGATGTACTCTTAGCCCAACCCCCCCCCCCGGGTTCAGGAATGGTCTTTCCCTCTTCACATAGATGGCCTCTTTGAATCCTCGTTAAAAACAGCGTTCCTCCCTATCAAGGATGTGCCCATCCTCATCCTTGAAAGAGTGACCCCTGGCCTGTAGATGGGTGTAGACTGCGGAGTCCTGGCCTGATGCATTACCTCTTCTGTGATTTTCTTACCTGGATTATTAAGCATGCATAACGACAGATCAGGAATCATTTTTAAAACAGGAAATGGATTTTCAACATTGAGATGAATAAAACTATTGCAGTATGATGTTAAAAGTTCACATTCTTTTTCGCTGCACTTACCATTCCAATTACATAGCAGCCGACTAATGAGGCATGTAGATTTCACCCTCAGGTGAGATTCAAGTGCAGCAGCGTTGACAAGGTTGGGCCCAGCCAGCTCCACCAACAGACCCAATTTGATGGCCTTGGCGCAGTAGACGTTTTGAAACAGTGGGTCCTGTGTCTCAGGACATGTCCATATGCTCGCCATACACCACTGTCTATTTTAAAAGCTAGCTCAGAGAGTCAGAACAGCCCATTCTCTCCTTCTTGAACATATTCCACACTCATGAGCTCATGATAAAAACCAGGTAATTCATTGAGGGTTAAGTTTTTAAGAGCTATTAAAAACATAGGCAAGTTTATTCCGAGTCCACAAAAAGGTCCAGTGAGCAATCTCTGAACGAACTGTAGATGGAAGGCTGCACCCATGCTGGCCAGATGGATCAGTCCTTGACTACTTTTGTCCTTAGGAAGATACAGCACACTCTGATGAATCCAGGGCGATTTTTCCAAGAAAAAGTTTACCAGCACAGCTTGAATCTGAAGTTTGTTGGAGGATCATCGCATGTTAATCGATGCCATAGAGTTGATGACACCAGGTTGTTGATTACTAACATGTGACCCCTATATGACATTTTTGGTACTATCCATTTCCACTTCTTAAGACGTCCTTCTGCTTTTTCTAAAACATTCTCCTAATTCTTATTTTAAAAAAAAATATTAATTCCCAACAAACACTCCGAGATATTTCAACCCTTCAATTATCCATATCACTCCCACCACTCAGCCCCTCTCCTACCATTAGCGCCTCACTTCTTCCCCCATTTACCCAAGCTGATGATATTTGACCAAACCTAATAACATATCTTTGTTCCTTTACATCGTCTGCATAGGCAGACAGTTTAAATGTCGCACTGCAATGAGGAAAAGCGACTCCAGACAACTCACACCTTTATGCAGTAGGAGCTCAAATGCCAGAGAATATACAACATTCTAGACAAAGAACATCCCTACTTAATTCCCCTCTGGACCTTAAAAGAAGCACTCAAACTGCCTTTAATTTTAAGTATACTCTCATTGTCAATATACAAATCCTTGAGCTTAGCTATAAAACCTGGGCTGAAACCGAAAGTTTTCATAGTTTGCCACAAGTGCTGGTGTTCAGCTAGGTCAAAAGCCTTTTCCTGATCTATGGAAATAAGACCAGTTTCAGCTCTCAGTGAACTTGTTACCTATGCGTGAATGAGATGGAGGACAGTGGAATGGTGAGGATGCAAGGAGTAGAGGTGAAGAAGACATATGAGTTTAAATACTTGGGGTCAACTGTCCAAAGTATCGGAGAGTGCAGAAGAGAGGTGAAGAAGAGAGTGCAGGCAGGGTGGAGTGGGTGGAGAAGAGTGTCAGGAGTGATGTGTGACAGAAGGGTACCAGCAAGAGTTAAAGGGAAGGTTTACAAGATGGTTGTGAGACAAGCTATGTTATATGGTTTGGAGACAGTGGTACTGATGAAAAGACAGGAGGCGGAGCTGGAGGTGGCAGAGTTGAAGATGCTAAGATTTTCATTGGGAGTGACGAAGAAGGACAGAATTAGGAATGATTATCTTAGAGGGACAGCTCAGGTTGGATGATTTGGAGACAAAGCAAGAGAGGCAAGATTGAGATGGTGTGGACATGTGTGGATGAGAGATGCTGGGTATTTTGGGAGAAGGATGCTGAATATGGAGCTGCCAGGAAAGAGTAAAAGAGGAAGGCAAAAGAGAAGGTTTGGAGATGTGGTGAGGGAGGACATGGAGGTGGCTGGTGTAACAGAGGAAGATGCAGAGGACAGGAAGAAATTGATACGGATAATCCACGGGAGCAGCTGAAATTATTATTATTATTATTATTAGTAGTAGTAGTAGTAGTAGTAGTAGTTCAGCTCCCAATGAACTAGAGATGTCCAAAAGATCCCTAATTAAAGTAATGTTGTCAGTGATCAGCCTGCCGGGCACACAGTAGGTCTGCTCAACATGGATAACCGCCTTCATCATTTTTCTCAGTCTGTTTGCTAACACCTTAGAAAAGCTCTTGTAATCAGTGCAGAGCAGGGACGCCGGCCACCAGTTCTTTATGTCTTGCAAATCCCCTTTTTTCAGCAAGAGAGTAATCACGGCCCTCCTGCAACTCTGAGGCAACCACCCCTCAGTTGCACTGTCCCTCAGAACAGTCAACAAATCCTGTCCAAGCACCGGTAAAAATAACTTATCAAAGTCAACAGGTAAACCATCTATGCAGGTTGCATTTCCACTCTCCAGACTTTGCAGGGCATCATGGAGTTCTTCAGGGGACAGTTGTGCCTCGAGCTCTGTATTGAGTGCCTCCTCAATCTTTTTAGGACATCATATAGTAGCACGAGTGTCTGTAATAGGACCAGATTTCCCCTCGGGGATGAGAAAAGTATTCTGATTCTGATACAGTGATTCAGCCGCCAGCGCATCCTGTCTTAAAGAGATCACCATAAAACTCTTCTGCATGTTTCCAAATATCAGAAGACTCTGAAAGCTGTACACCGGTGTTAGCACGTAGCTAATGGATGGTCTTTTTCTGCCCATTCTTGCACTCTGAACTAAGAAAGAGTGAGAAGGAGCATCCATATCTGTGACGATCTGAAAACGTGAATGGACCAGTGCCTCGTGTGCTGGAATACCCAGCAAGTTAGCCAAAGCAGACTTTTTGGATTTGATGGATTTGAGAGCCTCTGTTATGACCTCAGTCTTCTGTGGAATGTGCTAGATTCTGTAGTTCCACCATTTCAATCTCTAGATCTCTCATAGATCTGGCTGTGGCCCTGGTGACATTGCAAGTGTACTGCTGGCAAAACTCCTGTATCTGGCACTTTACAATGTTCCACCATTGCTGTAAAGAACTCAAATCAGACCTTCTGTCTCTGTATTGAGCCCAGAAAAGCTTAAAAGCAACTCTAGAATGATCTTATAACAGGGTCGTATTAAAATGCCAGAAAGCACTATTTGTTTTAACACTTTTTTTATAAGAAGTGTCTTATAAAAACTGAAGACTGTACATGGGAATGATCAGAGAAACCAGCTGGAATTATGTTACGTTGTTTAAACACATGGAAATGATGTTTAAAACAATAAAACCGATCAAGTCTTGCCATGGAAAGCACACTATCTTTTGAGTGTGTCCATGTATACTGCCTCTGGTTTCCATAAAAAGCTCCCCAAACGTCTTTTGGTTCCATTGATTTAATTATACATGTGAGCCGACTGAGAGGTGCAGGATGTGGTTCCTGATGAGTTCTGTGTCGCTTGCAATTCTCTGTACGGTTGAAATCCCCCTTCCAGGAATGAATACTCCTCGCCGTCACATTTACTGATAACATTAAATAAGACATCCATAAAAACTAGTCTTTTGGGGCCCATGGTTGGACCATAAATATTTATAAAAACTATTTCTATATTTTCATATTGTGCTCTCACTTTCAGTAATTGACCTTTGATTACTTCCTCTACTTCAAGCGAACGTGGCATAAAATCTTTTGAAATAAAGATTCCCAACCCCAGCACTAATATTCGATTTATGCCCGAGAATCGTTTTTCCCGTCCGTTCCCTCTCCCATTCAGTTTCATCATCTGCGGTGCTATGTGCTTCCTGCATACACAACACAGCAGCTCTTTTCATGTCATCTCTCCCTCCATTTAAAGTGCCTAATTTTATATTACACACGATGAGGATGTAGCTGAGCTGTGCCAAGACCAGATCTACACTAACCAAAAAGATAAGAATAACCAAACTCTTCTTAAGCATCATCAAGGAGTTGCGCATTTTCACTTCCTGTACAAGTTTTGGTAACACTTTAGTATGGGGAACATATTCTAAGTAACAGAAACTTAATTTAGAGTAATGTAACACTATGAACACTTGTAGTTTTGTGTGTTGTTATGTAAGAACAGACCATATTCATTAAGTGTTAGTAAGGGAGAATAACTCTTCTTGTGGTACTACCACCTTATAAAGGCCATACTAAGCAAAGCATATTGAGATGGTACTACTAATAAGCAATACTTCTGAGGTTATAGAGGGAAAACTCATAGTTAATGGCTTACTGGTTGTATAATAAGGCCATGCAGAATAAGGCATTAATGAGTACGTAATAACGACCAATTAAGAGCCAATATGTTGCTAATTTGCATGCTAATAAGCAGCTAATTAATGGTGACTATGTTCCCCATACTAAAGTGTTTCCCAAGTTTCTTTTCAGTTTGAAGAGTTCCCGTTCAGTAAACGTTTTCCTCCAAGTCTCCTGTGCTCCCCATAAAACACTGGGGTCAATAAAAAGCGGCAAGTCTGGAAAGAAATGTTCCACCTTGACTTGCCCTCACACCCTCGGTAAACCTGCAAAAAAACTCCCCGATCTCCGGGAAAGCACAGCTCCCCTCTGTGCCCACCTGTGTACGTGGAGTGGAACTTAATCCACAGTCCCTTCTTTCGGTTTTCTCCTTAGGCAAAGAGGAGGGAAGCTTTTCCTCCTCCTTCTTCTTCTTTTGAAACCCTCTTTGCTTTTGAATTGTTCTGTCTGCCCTCTGTGGGGCTCCTTTTCTAGACCTTTTCGTCATTTCATCATCCAACAGCGTATCCTCCCACCCCCCCCCCCACCACCACCACCACCAGTACAGTCTCTGCCACTCTAATAGCAGTCTGCAGTATTTGCTCTTTGAGACCGCGATTCATATCTCGCCCAGCCAATTTGCTTTACACTCCCCCACCCCCCTCACTGTTTTCATTTCTTTTGCTGGGTTCATCCTCCCCCTATCTGCTCCCCCTGGCCACCAGCTTCTCCTGCGTGCTCAAACTATGTTCCCTTCTCTTTCTGATCACCTTTTCTGACCCGCTCGTCCTGCACGCTGGCCCTTTCTAACCCGCTCAGTCTGTGCCTGTTCCTTATCTCTTCCAGCCTCTGTCTCCTTCTGTTTCACAGCCTGATCGTTTCCTCCCGCCCCTCGCTCCCCCGCCTCCTGTCTGCCCTGTGCCGACCCAGCAGCGCCGTCTCCAGCTGGAGACGTGCTGCTGCTGGCGGTGGCGTCCGGGGGGGGGAAGGCGGAGGCCCTTGAGGATCAGACCTTCCCTCACTCCTTTCGGGACGAGACCTTATTGAACGCCCAGAACGCCTCATCATTCCCGATGTTACAGAAACAACGTTATCAGACTGGTCGATTCTGAAGTTCAGCGCTAGATCCAAATCTTCCACGTTGTTTTTCAGAACCGTAACAAAGTTTCTCCTATGAGACACTTAGGTGTTTCAAGAGAGGAGGCTTGCAACCCGAAGAGACCGTTTTTATCGGGGACACTTGCTGTCCATGTCTTGCAAGTAGGGCTGTGTATTGGTGAGAGTCTGGTGATACGATACGTATCACGATACAGGGGTTATGAGTCGTTATATCGCGATATATTGTGATACTGTAGGAAAGGTGATATATCGTGATACTGTCAGAAAGGTGATATACCGTGATACTGTAGGAAAGGTGATATATCGTGATACTGTAAGAAAGG